>NC_052159.1:120627823-120913873 GCF_902713615.1 Scyliorhinus canicula
ATGTTCAGAATTGAAACCGAGAGCTCAAATTGTGCATCTTATTATAAAGTTCTGTAGAATTGTTTGAATTTTCATTCAACTATTCAATGATTCTTTCCCTGTGCTTCAGCTTTGCAGAAGGTTTCAGATCTGAACAGACCGAAAATAAGAAAGATGACGTCCTGCACATTTTCTCTGTTGCATCAGGACATCTCTATGAGCGATTTCTGAGGTCAGTTGAATGACCAAATGATTCTGATATTAACTGGGGACAAGGGAGGGCACAAGAGAGACTGAAAAATCTGGTGTGGTCAGGAACATGGTGCCATACAGATCTGACCAACGTGACTTTGTTAGCTTATTATACTGGTCAAATGGTCAGTCCAGTCAAATGGTCAGTCCAGTCAATGGGCAGCCAGCCAGGGATCCTTGGAAATAGTCTGCAGCATGGGGAAGGGTGGAGATCAGGAGGTATGGGAAGTTGACAATTGAGAGGGTTTAAATGAGTTACGGTAGGTGTCCGGAGGCCTAAATTAATTGGCCTAAAAAGTTCCATGAGCAGTCGATGGAAGCTGTCCTGCTGCTCCTGGCTGTCGAGATTAGTTTTCGGTGGCTGGTAGCAACTTGTATAAAAAATTCTCTACCTCTCACCTCTGGTTCTTTTGCAATTACCTATAATTTCTGTCCACTAAAATTGAGAGATTGTGATTAGAAGTAACATAATGACAATAGTAAGAGAGGACCTAATTAACACAGAGATTAGAAACAATCTATATGCATTCAGATCAAAGATAATAAGGGATAAACTACCAAATAGTGGAAAAGAATTGGTGGGAGAAATATTTAGACAAATCCAAAAAGGGAGGAAGAACTGCTACGCAGTACCTATACCATCCAGCAGCCCACTTGATGGACAGCCTATCCACCAGTTTAAATATTCACTCCCTCCGCCATTGGCGTACAGTAGTTGCCGTATGTGTCATGTACAAGATACATCACCCAAGGCCTCTTTGACAGCACCTTCCAAGCCCATGACCTCTACCAGCTAAAAGTATAAGGGTGGCAGACACACGGGAACATCACCAACTGCGAGTTCCACTCAAAGTCACACACCATTCTGTCTTTTGAGCTATATCGCCGTTCCTTCACTGTCGCTTAGTCAAGTTCCGAGAGCTTCCTCCCCTAACAGCACTGGAGGTGTATCTACGCCACATGGACAGCAGCGATTCAAGAATGCGGCTCACCACAACCTTCTCAAGGACAATGAGGGATGGGCAACAAATGTTGACCTTGGGTGCTCACATCCCAAGAACAAATAAATAAAAATAATAATGTGAAGTGAACGGGGGTGGAGGGGCAAACATAAAAAGAGTAAATAACGTCATCTAGGAAGCAGAAAACACACTATCATCATCTCAGTTTTAAAAATACATATATTTTATTACAAACATGCATCAAAGCACGTTACAGCAAATAAACACCCTGGGAAATATACTTCTCAACAATCAACTTTACAGTCTGTACAGATCTTCCCCCTTTTTCACCCTCCCCCCCCCCCCCCCCACCCTCCTGCGACGAACAGCTCCTCAAACACGGTCACAAACATCCCCCACCTTTTCTCAAACCCCCTAAACTCATACTTTACCTTCTCCAACCGCAGGAAGTCGTACAGGTCACCCAACCAAGCCGTTACCCCCGGAGGAAAGGCTGACCGCCACCCCAGCAAAATTTGCCGCCGTGCAATCAGAGAGGCGAATGCTGCGACATCGGCCTTCCTCATCTCCATGAGCTCCGGCTTCTCTGAAACCCCAAATATTGCTACCAAAGGGTCGACCTGCTCCTCCACTACCCTGGCTAAGACCACAAACACTCCCACCAAGAATCTTCCCAATTTTTCACAGCCCCAAAACATGTGCGTGTGATTCGCTGGCCCCGCCCACACCTCTCACACTCATCTGCTACCCCCTCAAAGAACCCACTCATTCTCATCCGAGTCATATGCACCATGTGCACCACCTTAACTGTATCCGGCTCATCCTTGCACAAGAGGAGGTCCCATTTACCCTTCGCAGTGTCTTACTCCATACTCCCCAATTGATCTCCCCTCCCAACCCACTTCCCATTTCTCCTTGATCTTCACCACCCACTCGCCCCCCCAGCTCCCCCAGCCACTTGTATATATCCCCAATTCTTCCCTCCCCTTCCACATCCAGGAGCAGCAGTCACTCCAGCAGGGTGTATCCCAGCAACCTAGAGAACCCTCTCCAGACCTTTTGCGCAAAGTCCCTAACCTGCAGATACCCGAACTCACTCCCCCCTCGGCAGGTCTAACCTCTCCCTTAGCTCCTCCAGACTGGCGAAAACTTCCTCCAAAACAAATCCCTCACCTTGACCAGCCCCACTTCCCTTCACCTCCTGTATACACTATCCATCGCCCCGGCTCAAACCCATCGTTCTCTCACAGCGGCATTAGCACCGACATCCCTTCCATCCGAAAATGCTTCCTCAGCTGATTCCATATCTTCACCATGGACAGCACCACTGGGCTCCTTGAATACCTACTCGGAGCCATTGGCAACGCTGCCGTCACCACAGCCCTCAAACTAGACCCCTTACAAGATTCCTCCTCCATCGTAACCCACTTTATCCCTTCTGCTTCCCACCACCCCACCGCCACACCTTGTCCACATTCGCCGCCCAATAATAATGAAGCAGGTTCGGCAATGCCAACCCCCCCTGCTGCCTCTGTAGCAGGGTCTTCCCCACCCTCAGCACCTTCCCACCATACAGAGTCCGAGATGAGCGTGTCCACTTTCCAAAAAAAAGGGCTTTGGTATAAAGATCGGGAGAGCCTGAAAGATAAACAAGAACCTCGGCAGAATATTCATTTTCACCACTTGGACCCTCCCCGCCAACATTATGTGCAGCGTATCCCACCTCCTAAAATCCTCACTGGTCTCCTCCACCAGCTCCGTTGAATTCCTCTTATGGAGCCCCATCCATTTCCTCGCTACCTGAATCCCCAAATATCTAAATCCCTCCCTACCGTAAATAATAATAATAATCCCTAAATTAGCCCGCTGTCCCAGCTCATTCACCAGGAATACCTCGCTTTTCCCTACATCCAGTTTATACCCTGAGAACCCTCCAAACCTCCCCAAAAGGCCCATAATCCTTCCCATACTCTCCAACGGATCCAAAACATACAGCAAGAGTTCATTGGCAGAGAGCGACACCCAATGCTCCCTCTGCCCCTTCATAATCCCCCGCCGCTCCGCTGACCCCCTGAGAGCCATCGTCAACGGCTCAGTGGCCAGCGCAAACAGCAGCGGCAACAGTGCTGTTGTACCCCTGTGTAAGTCAAAGCTTTGTGAGCTCATATCATTCGTTCTCACCCTCATCCTTGGTGCCACATACAGCAACAGCAACCATGCAACAAACCTCGCCCCCAAACCCAAACCTTCCCAAAACTTCGAACAACTCCACCCGATCAAATGCCATCTCCGCATCCATGGACACCACCACCTCCGCTACCAGAGCCCCCAATGGATTCATCACCACATTCAATAGCTGTCTTATATTACTCGCGATCTACCTGCCCTTCACAAAGCCTGTTTGATCTTCTGCAATCACCCCCAGGACACAGTCCTCCATCCTCCCCGCTAACGACTTAGCCAATACTTTCACACCAGTGTTCAAGAGTGAGATGGGTCTACAAAACCCACATTCCACCGGATCCTTACCTTTTTGGGGATTAGTGTGATTACTGCCTGTGTCATCGTCTCCGGCAACTCCCCCTTCTCCGAGTGCTTCATTAAATGCCCCCAACAGATGTGGTGCCATGTCCGTCGCAAATTCCTTATAAAATTCTGCCAGGTACCTATCGGCCCAGGGGGCTTCCCCGACTTCATACCCTTGATACAATCGCCTCCCTCCCTCAGCCCAGGGGCTCCTCCAACGTCTGCCTCTTTGCTTCCTACACCTGGGGAAATTCCAGCTTGTCCAGAAACCGCCCCCTGTCACCCTCTTCTCCTCCCGGGTACGCTTCATAAAGTTTCTGGTAATACTCCCTAAATGCCTCATTTATCTTCCCCGGCTCTGACACCACATCCCCAGCCACAGTCCGTATCTTCAATATTTCCCTGGATGCAGCCTGCTTCCACAGCTGGTGCACCAGCATGCGGCTCGCCTTCTCTCCATACTCATTTTATTTTTAAACGTATTTTATCACAAACATGTATCAAAACAGGTTACAGCAAATAAACACCCCGGGAAACATACGTCCCAACAATCAACTATTCAGTCTGTTCAGATTTTTCCCCTTTTTCACCCCCCACCCATCTCCCTGCCACCCTCCCCCCACCCCCCTGTGACGAATAGCTCCTCAAACACAGTCACAAACATCCCTCACCTATCCTCAAACCCACTTGCTGAGCCCCTTAATTCATACTTTATCTTCTCTAACCGCAGGAAGTCGTACAGGTCACCCAACCAAGCCATTACCCCAGATGGCGATGCCGACCACCACCCCACCAAAATTTGCCGCCATGCAATAAGAGAGGCGAAGGTCAAGACATCGGCCTTCCTCCTCTCCAGGAGCTCCGGCTTTTCTGAAACCCAAAATATCGCCACCAACGGGTCCGGGTCCACCTCCTCCTCCATTATCCTGGCCATGACCGTGAACAATCCTGCCCAGAATCTTCCCAATTTTTCGCAACCCCAAAACTTGTGGGCATGATTCGCTGGCCCCGCCCACACCTCTCACACTCATCTGCTACCCCCTCAAAGAACCCACTCATTCTCGCCCGAGTCATTCTCTGCACCACCTTAAACTGTATCAGGCTCATCCTTGCACAAGAGGAGCTCCCGTTTACCCTTCGCAGTGCCTCACTCCATACTCCCCAATTGATCTCCATTCCCAACCCGCTTCCAATTTCTCCTTGATCTTCACCACCTGCTCGCCCCGCTGCTCCCCCAGCCACTTATCCCCAATTTTTCCCTTCCCTTCCACATCGAAAGCATCAGTCGCACCAGCAGGGTGTACCACGGCAAACTAGGGAACCCCCTGCAGACCTTTCGCACAAAGTCCCTAACCTGCAGATATCTGAACTCACTACCCCTCGGCAGCTCTACCCTCTCCCTTAGCTCCTCCAGACTGGCGAACCCTTCCTCCAAATACAAATCCCTCACCTTGACCAGCCCCACTTCCCTCCACCTCCTGTATACACTATCCACCTCCCCCGGCTCAAATCTATGGGGTGCGATTCTCCGCTCCCCACGCTGGGTGGGAGAATCGCAGGAGGGCCTCCCGACTAATTTCACGACCCCCTGGCGCCCCCCGCGATTCTCCCACCCCCAGCTCGGAAGAATCACCGCTTGCCGTTTTTCACGGCGACCGGCGATTCTCCGACCCGGATGGGCCGAGTTCACGACGGCCCTCCCGAATTTTTCCCGGGAGCGGAGAATTCCACCCATGATTCTCGCACAGCGGCGTTAGCACCGACATCCCTTCGATCCTAAAATGCCTCCTCAGCTGATTCCGTATATTCACTGTGGACTGCACCACCAGGCTCCCTGAATACCTACTCTGAGCCATTGGCAATGCTGTCTTCGCCATAGCCCTCAAACTAGACCCCTCCTCGTTGCTAGCCTGTCAAACTGCCCCAGCAACTTTTTCCTCCCCGCCAATCCCTGCACAGTGGGCAATCCCGAATATTCCTTGTCCACCTCCACTATCCCACTCACTAGACGGTCATGTTCCGCTCTCCTTTCCTTATCCGCACGAGCCGTAAACAAAATAATTTCTCCCTGGACCACTGCCTTCAGTGCTTCCCAGAAAATGCCCACCAACACCTCCCCATTCTGATTCAACTCCACATAATCCCTAATCGCTGCCCGGCCCTTATCAAAAAAAACCTCCATCTGCCAACAACCTTGAATCAAACCTCCACCCTGGCCTCTGCTGTCGTCCCGTTCTAAACCCATTCCAGCCAGTGGGGTGCATGGTCCGAGATAACTATCCCCGCATACTCTGCCCCCTCCACCCAACCAAATCTCCCGACTCACTACAAAGTAATCAATCCTCGAATACACCTGATGGATGTGTGAAAAGCGCCATGGGTCCACCATACCCATCCTCTCCATAAACCCCCCCAGCTCCCTCACCATTCGTAACCTACCCATCGATCTCGGGCTCGACCTATCCACCCTCGGCTCTAGGACACAGTTAAAATCTCCTCCCATGATAAACTGGCGCATGGCCAAATGCGGGATCGCTGCCAGCAACCCTCTCATAAAACCCACATCAGCCCAATTTGGAGCATACCCATTTACCAACACTACCGGTGCAACTTCCAATTGAGTACAAGAGTCGGCAGGTCATGTTTTGAGTAGAAGAGTCGGCAGGTCATGTTACAGGGTAGGGCTGAAAAACAAAACTAAATACAGTCCCAGCCTCTCAAATGAGTGACATCACAGCCTGCCGAGCTGTTAACCCTTAATCAGATTTAGCAGACAGATAATCTTGATACCTTAATCTGAATTCTTTTAATACAATTTACATAAACAAATTCTTCAACCATCACATAAACATGAGTAAGTTCCTTCACTAACTTTTTAGTGCAGCACAATAGCATAGTGGTTAGCACTATGGCTTCACAGCGCCAGGGTCCCAGGTTTGATTCCCGCTTGGGTAACTGTCTGTGCGGAGTCTGCACGTTCTCCCAGTGTCTGCGTGGGTTTCCTCCGGGTGCTCCGGTTTCCTCCCACAGTCCAAAGATGTGCAGGGGAGGTGGATTGGCCATGCTAAATTTCCCTTAGTGTCCAAAAAAGGTTGGGTGGGGTTACTGGGTTACGGGGATAGAGTGATGGTGTGGGCTTGGATAGGGTGCTCTTTCCAAGAGCCGGTGCAGACTTGATGGGCCGAATGGCCTCCTTCTGCACTGCACTAAATTCTACGAAATAAGCTTCTGATCCGTTTGTGTTCTGTTAGTTTTTTTTACAAATCAATTTATGTTCCAGCTTAACTTAATTTTCTTCAATAGAAAAGATATTTTGACAGATGTAAAATTGAGTATGTGATACAACTTTCGTTCTGAATGATTCATTGTTTTCTGTATTTAAATTGCATTGGCAACATGTAGATGTTAAAATGATACATTATTTATTTTTTACATTTATATTTTCAGAATTATGATGCTTTCTGTGTTAAAGCACACCAAATCGACTGTCAAGTTCTGGTTTTTGAAGAATTACCTATCTCCTACTTTCAAAGTAAGGGAACTTTGATATTCAATATATTGGACAAAATGCAGTGACATAAATTATTGGAACAATTTAACAGGTTAGGCAGCATCTGTAAAAAGAACAGACCAATTAACATTTTGGGTGTGTAGATTCTTCGTCAGAACTGACATATAAGATTTTTACCAAAAATCGAGTATATGCAGCACAGCGGTTTACAGTCAGGAGGGGGCTGTATTGACAGTCCTCAACATTGACTCTGGACCTAACAAAATCTCAAGGCATCAGGTCAAACATAAGACAAGGAAAGCTCCTCCTGATTATCATCTGCAGTCTTTCACCCCGCCTCAGCTGAAGAAGCAGCGCTCCTCCATGTTGAATAATATTTGGAGGAAGCACTGAGGGTAGCAAGGGTACAGAGTATACTCTGGGTGGGGACTTCAATGTCCATCACCAAGAGTGACTTGGTGGCACCATCAAAGGGCGAGCTGGATGGATATAGCTGCTAGACTGGGACTCTGTCAGGTGGTGAAAGAACCAACAAGAGGGAAAACAAACCTGACCCCATCCTCGCCAACATGCCTGCCAAAGATTTAATGGCAGCACCGTCACGAGTGACCACTGTACAGTCCATGTGCAGAAAAAAGCCTGTTGTTACAAGAGTCTCCTAGATTCAACCAATGCCATTTATCTTTCTCCAGGGGCAGAAGCTGGTCTCCACTTGAGAACCGATAGAAGGTTAATGTGTAATGGCTTGATGTGCAACTTCCCAGCAATCACCTCCCCGGTATCTGGTCACGGCCGATAGTGGTCGAGACGTTCGCCAAAGCGATGGTCCAACTCCCATTCTCTGGCTCCTGCTCTATCATGGTGTGTGGCACTACCACCATGCTAAATGGGATAGATTTCTAACAGATCTAGCAACTGAAGACTGGGCACTAATATGGGCCACCAGCAGCAACAGAATTGTACATGATCACAATCTGTAACCTCATGACCTGATATATCTGTCACTCTACCATTACCATCAAGCCAGAGGATCAATCCTGGTTGAATGACCAGGATTCCGAACAATGAAGAGTTCAGGAGGGATGCCAGGAGCAACACCAGGCATAGTGAAAAATGAGGTGAAGCCACAACAGAGGACTACTTACATGCCAAACAGTATCAGCAGCAAGTAACCGACAGAGCTAAGTGATTGCACACCTAATGGATCAGATCTAAGCTGTGCAGTCCTACGACATCCAGTTGTGGACAATTAAACAACTCACTGGAGGAGGAGGCACCGCAAATATCCCCATCCTCAATGATGAAGGAGCCTAGCATATCAGTGCAAAAGATAAGACTACAATCTTCAGCCAGAGGTGCCGAGTGGATGATCCATCTGGGCCCCCTCCAGAGGTGCCCAGCATCACAGATGTCAGTCTTCAGCCAATTCGATTCACTTCGATATCAAGAAATGGTTGAAGGCACTGGGTACTGCAAAGGCTATGGGTGCTGACAATATTCCGGCAATAGTATTGAGAATTTGTCCTCCAGAATTTGCCTCGCCAAGCTGTTCCAGCACAGCAATTTGAAAAATTATGTGTCATGAACAGAAAAAGTAGATCAAATCTAACCCAGCCAATTACCACCCTATTAGTCTGCTCTCCATCATCAGTAAAGTGATAGAAGTGGTCGTCGACAATGCTATCAAGCAGCACTTATTCAGCAATAACCTGCTCATTGACGCTCAGTTTAGGTTCCACCAGGATCACTCAGTTCCTGACCTCATTACAGCCTTGGTTCAAACATGGACACAAGAGCTGAATGCCAGAGGTGAGGGGAAAGTGACTGCCCTTGACATCAATGCCGCATTTGACCAAATGTGGGATTAAGGAGCCCGAGCAAAACTGGAGTCAATGGGAATGGGACGTGGGGGGTTCTGCTAGCTAGAGTCACACCTGGCACAAAGGTGGTTGGGTGACCATCATCTCAGCTCCAGGAATTCACTGCTACAGTTCCTCGGGGTAGAATCCTAAACTCAACCATCTTCAGTGCTTCATCAATGAGCTTCTTTCCATCATTAGGTCAGAAATGGGAATGTTTGCTCAAGATTGCACAATGTTCAGCACCATTCACGACTCCTCAGATACTAAAGCAGTCCATGTCCAAATGCAGCAAGACGTGGACAATATCCAGGCTTGGACTGACAAATGGCAAGTTACATTTGTGCCAGGTAATGACCATCTTCAACAAGAGGGAATCTAACCATCGTCCTTTGACATTCAATAGCATTACCATTGTTGAATTGCCCCTGGGGGGTTACCTTTAACCAGAAGCTGAACTGGACTAGCCATATAAATACTGTGGCAACAAGAACCAGGTCAGAGTTAGGAATCCTGCATTGAGTAACTCACCTCCTGTCTTCCCAAAGCCTATCACAAATCAGGATGTGGAGATGCTGGTGTTGGGCTGGGGTGAGCACAGTAAAAGTCTGACAACACCAGGTTAAAGTCCAACAGGTTTGTTTCAAATCACCAGCTTTCGAAGCACTGCTCCTTCCTCAGGTGAATGAAGAGGTGGATTCCAGAAACAAAGTCAAAGATGCAATACGATACTTTGAATGCGAGTCTTTGCAGGTAATTAAGTCTACCGGTCCAGACGGAATAACTGGAGAGAGGGATTATCACAGGTTAAAGAGATGTGAATTGTCTCTAGCCAGGACAGTTGGTAGGATTTCGCAAGCCCAGGCCTGATGGTGGGGGGGTGAATGTAATGCGACATGAATCCAAGTTCCCGGTTGAGGCCATACTTGTGTGCAGAACTTGGCTATAAATTTCTGTTCGCCGATTCTGTGTTGTCGTGCGTCCTGAAGGCCGCCTTGGAGAACATTTACAAACTTCAGAGGCTGAATGCCCTTGACTGCTGAAGTGTTCCCCGACTGGAAGGGAACATTCCTGCCTGGCAATTGTAGCACAATGTCCATTCATCCATTGTCGCAGCGTCTGTATGGTCTCGCCAATGTACCACGCTTTGGGACATCCTTTCCTGCAGCGTATGAGGTGGACTACGTTAGTCGAGTCACACAAGTATGTACCACGTACCTGGTGAGTGGTGTTCTCAAGTGTAATGGTGGTACCCATGTCGATGATCTGGCACGTCTTGCAAAGATTGCCATAGTGTTGTGTGGTGTCGTGGTCGCCGTTCTGAAGGCTGGGTAGCTTGCTGCAAACAATGACTTGTTTGAGGTTGCGCGGTTGTTTGAAGGCAAGTAGTGGGGGTGCGGGGATGACCTTGGCAAGATGTTCATCTTCATCGATGATGTGTTGAAGGCTGCGAAGACGATGTCGTAGTTTCTCCGCTCCGGGACAGTACTGAACGACAAAGGGTCCCGTGTTTGTCTTCTGAGGAGGTTGCTGCGGTTTTTTGCTGTGGCGCATTGGAACTGTCGATCGATGAGTTGAGCGCCATATCCCATTCGTACGAGGGCATCTTTTAACGTCTGTAGCTGTCTGTTACACTTCTCCTCGTCTGAGCAGATCCTGTGTATACAGAGCGCTTGTCCATAGGGGATAGCTTCTTTAATGTGTTTAGGGTGGAAGCTGGAGAAGTCACGAGGTTATCCGTGGGCTGCAGGAAAGGATGTCCCGAAGCATGGCACATTAGCGAGACCATGCAGACGCTGCGACAACGGATGAACGGGCATCGTGCGACAATCACCAGGTAGGAATGTTCCCTTCCAGTCGGGGAACACTTCAGCAGTCAAGGGAATTCAGCCTTGGATCTTGGACCTTGGATTCATAAAGCATTACATTCACCACCCACCATCTGGTCTGGGCTTGCAAAATCCTACCAACTATCCTGGCTTGAGACAATTCACATATCTTTAACCTGTGATAATCCCTCTCTCCAGTTATTCCGTCTGGACCGGTAGACTTAATTACCTGCAAAGACTCGCATTCAAAGTATCGTATTGCATCTTTGACTTTGTCTATATATATGTTTCTGGAATCCACCTCTTCATTCACCTGAGGAAGGAGCAGTGCTCCGAAAGCTGATGATTCGAAACAAACCTGTTGAACTTTAACCTGGTGTTGTCAGACTTCTTACTGTACAAGTCAGGAGTGTGATGGACTATGCTCCACCTACCTGGGTGAGTGTAGCTCCAACAACATTCAAGACGTTTGACAGCATCCAGGCCAAAGCAGCCTGCTTGATTGCTCCCCCTTCCACATGCATTCACTCCCTCCACCACCGACACACACGGTTGCTACTGGGTATCATCTACAAGGTGCACTGCAGCAACTCACCAGGACTCCGCACGCAGCACCTTCCAAACCCACATCTGTTAACATCTAGAAGGGCAAGGGGCAGCACACTCATGGGAACACCTGGAAATTTGTTTTTAAGTCACTCACCATATTGATTTTGAAATGTATCGCCATGACTTCACTGAGCCAAAATTATGGAACTCCCTCCCTTACAGCACCGTGGTCTACCTTTGCCACATGGACTGCAGTGATTTAAGAAGTCAGCTCACCTTCACCTTAAGGTAAATTAGGGATGGGCAATAAATTCTGGCCTCGCCAGCGACGCCCATATCCCATAAATTAAAAAAAAAATTAAAACAACTGTGCTGCGCAAATTAGCGTCAGTTAAAAACTGATGCAAAAATGGAAGAAGCATAAATCCATCGTGAAGAAGATGCCCAAGACCAGATGAGAACAGAAATTAGCCACTGGCCTGAACTTGTGAACACCTAAATAAAGAACTCAGCTTTTTAGTCTGGGACATGTTCAAATCCCACATGAAGAAATCAAGAGGCACCTACGAAGAAATAACATTGCAGATACTCGGGGTTTTTTGTCCATCACTCGGCCTTTAACTGTCTGCCTGAATAAGCCATTCGAGGATTATGATCAAGTTGAATGGAACAGGTGGATGGCTGATGGAGAAAGAATCTTCACAATGACTGGAAATATGAGCACTTGATGTTTTGAGCGGTTTCATTGTCAAATCATGCAATGTAAGTAGTGCGCAAATTGTCATGAGCTGATTCAAAAAATGCAGAGTATCCAATTCAATGGACAGCAAGGAAGATGATTTGTGATGGGGGAAGGAATCTGAAACCGACCCAGAGAGAGATCCTTACAATGATGCCATCGTGACTCAGAGTACATTTTCACGTATACTGAAGAAAATTAATTTCTGACGGATTTTTAAATTATTTTATTGCGGTTAAAAGTATTTTATACGGGACTTCCGGTAACAGGGATTCGCTGAGAAGTCGCACATCAGGTGGCTCTCCTCCCACAAACTGAAAAATAGGCTCTTTTCACCCGCTAACACCATGGTAAAACATCCCCACACCTCTACCAGCAACACTACGAGAGGAAAATGGCAAATAGCAGCTCCTCCAGAAGCCCTGTGGAAACTCGGAGTGGAAATAGCTTAGAGAAACAAACGGGCGAGCTGACCAACGCACGAGGCAGCAAAGCTTGGGCCTCACTAGAGCGGAATATCAGCCCGCCACGGCAGGGCTGCCCCCCCGCCCCCACCAGAGGATTGCTGAAGGATGTTTCTCACAAGAGAATTGAGAGAACATCGGGAAGAGACAAAATCAGATATCCAAGCTGCGGTCAGGGGTGTGGTTGCGGAAGCTCTGGCGACCATGTAAGTGGCCCAAGACAAGGCAGAGAGGTGACTGGAAGCACAAGAGAATACAATCAAAGAACTGGAAAAAGTTGCAACAAAGCGGGGTGTGGTGAATGTAATTCACACTGTATTGTATTGTGTCCTTGTGGGCTCTGTATTCACACTAGTGTATTGTGTCCCTGTGGGCTCTGTCTGTGAGCCGTTGCGCAGCTCTACCCACAGCGGGAGATGAGCTTGTACAGGGCTCCACCCTCGGCTCCGCCCATGGTCCCTCCCAGTACCGGAAGTATAAAGTGCTGCAGCCGTGTGAGCCTACCCTCAGTTCTTCTGGTCGCAGGGAGGCTCAGTTGTAAGTCTATTAAAACCACTGTTTACTTCCAATCGTGTTCCGAGTGAATTGATGGTCTTACAACTCCCTCTCCCTCATTGTCCCAGGGCCCTCAAGAGGTGCCTGGGATTCTTCTCTTATTACGCCCAGTGGGTCCCCCAGTGTGCAGACAAAGCCCGCCCACTATTTAAGACCATACTCTTCCCACAGTCAGCAGAGGCCCGCCAGGCCTTCAACTGCACCAAAGAGAACATCGCCAAAGCTGCCATGCGGGCGGTGGATGAATCCGTCCCCTTTCAGGTGGAGGGCGACACCTCAGAGGTCGCTCTCGCCGCCACTCTGAATCAGGCAGGGAGACCAGTCGCCTTCTTTTCCCGAACCCGCTCCGCTTCGGAACTTCAACACTCATAGAACATAGAACAGTACAGCACAGAACAGGCTCTTCGGCCCTCGATGTTGTGCCGAGCAATGATCACCCTACTCAAACCCACGTATCCACCCTATACCCGTAACCCAACAACCCCCCCCCCCTTAACCTTACTTTTGTTTAGGACACTACGGGCAATTTAGCATGGCCAATCCACCTAACCCGCACATCTTTGGACTGTGGGAGGAAACCGGAGCACCCGGAGGAAACCCACGCACACACGGGGAGGACGTGCAGACTCCGCACAGACAGTGACCCAGCCGGGAATCGAACCTGGGACCCTGGAGCTGTGAAGCATTTATGCTAACCACCATGCTACCGTGCTGCCCTCAGTCGAAAAAGCTCAAGTCATTGTGGAAGCCGTACGGCACTGGAGGCACTACCTCGCAGGTAGGAGGTTTACCCTCATCACCGACCAAAGATCGGTTGCCTTCATGTTCGACAACTCGCAAAGGGGCAAAATAAAAAATGATAAAATCTTGAGGTGGAGGATCGAACTCTCCACCTATAATTATGACATCATATATCGACCAGGGAAGCTCAACGAGCCCCCAGATGCCCTGTCCCGCGGCACATGCGCCAGCGCGCAAGACGACCGCCTAAAGACTATCCATAACGACCTCTGCCACCCGGGGGTCACCCGGCTCGCCCACTACATCAAAGCCCGAAATCTGCCTTTCTCCACTGAGGAGGTAAAAGTCATCACCAGGGATTACCCGATCTGCGCGGCGTGCAAACCGCACTTCTATAGACCAGACAAGGCCCACCTGGTAAAGGCTTCCCGGCCCTTTGAACGCCTGAGCATCGATTTCAAAGGGCCACTCCCCTCGACCAATCGAAATGTGTACTTCCTCAACGTCATAGACGAATTCTCCCGCTTCCCCTTTGCCATCCCGTGCCCCAATATGACCTCCCACGCAGTCACCAGAGCCCTGCACAGTGTCTTCACCCTGTTCGGTTTCCCCAGCTACGTACACAGCGACAGGGGTTCGTCCTTCATGAGCGACGAGCTGCGTCAGTGCCTGGTCAACAAGGGCATCGCCTCGAGCAGTACTACCAGCTATAACCCCAGGGGTAACGGGCAGGTGGAGAGGGAGAACGCGACGGTCTGGAAGACTGTCCTACTGACCCTCCGGTCCAGGAATCTCCTGACCTCCCACTGGAAGGAGGTCCTCCCCGACGCACTCCATGCAATTAGGTCCCTCCTGTGCACTGCCACTAACCAGATCCCTCACGAACGACTATTTGTTTCCCCTAGGGGGCGCTACCATGGGGGCTTTGCTCCCATCTTGGTTGAGGACACCGGGCCCGGTTCTCCTCCGGAAGCACGTCCGGGCACACAAAACGGACCCACTAGTCTCTACTGCTGCTTCACTCAAACCCACACTATGCCTTTATTGAATACCCCGACGGCCGTCAGGACACCGTTTCCCTCCGGGACCTGGCGCCTCCAGGATCCACCACCACCGCCGAAGTACCCCTCACACTACACCCCACCCAACCCCCCACGCCTTGTGCACCCACGCAGGTTTCCTGCACCCCCCTGCGACCGTCACAAGAACGGAGCTCGGACCGAAACACCCCCGGAGTCCACCCCCATATCCACACCGACCGTCACCACCCAGCCACCCGAAGAGGCTGCAACCCCGGTGCTCCGTCGATCCCAAAGGACGACTCGGCCACCGGACCGGCTCAAGTTGTAGATCCGTCACCGCCGCCGGACTTGATTTTTTTACAGGGGGTGAATGTGGTGAATGTAATTCACACTGTATTGTGACTTGTGGGCTCTGTCTGTGAGCCGTTGCGCAGCTCTTCCCACAGGGGGAGATGAGCTTGTACAGGGCTCCACCCTCTGCTCCGCCCATTGCCCCTCCCACTACCGGAAGTATAAAGTGCTGCAGCCGTGTGAGCCTGCCCTCAGTTCTTCTGGTCGCAGGCAGGCGCAGTTGTAAGTCTATTGAAACCAATGTTTACTTCCAATCATGGATGAGGTGATGTGGGCAGAGCTCAGAAATAGGAAGGTTGCGGTAACAATGTTTGGGCTGTACTACAGACCTTCCAACAGAGAGATTGAGATAGAGGTACAAATATGTAAACAGATTATGGAAAGATGTAGGAGCAACAGGGTGGTGGTGATAGGAGATTTTAAGTTTCCCAACATTGACTGGGATACACTTAGTGTCAGAGGTCTAGATGGAGCAGAATTTGTTTGGAGCATCCAGGAGGGTTTTCTAGAGCAGTATGTAAATAGTCCAACTCGGGAAGGGGCCATACTGGACCTAGTGTTGGGCAATGAGCCCGACCAGGTGGTTGAAGTTTCAGTCGGGGATTACTTTGGGAATAGTGATCACAATTCCGTAAGTTTTAGAATACTCATGGACAAAGACGAGAGTGGTCCTAAAGAAATAGTGCTAAACTACACCAAAATTCGGCAGAAACTAGTGGATTTGGAGCAGCTGTTTGAAGGTAAATCCACATTTGATATGTGAGAGGCTTTTAAAGAGAGGTTGATTAGAGTGCAGGACAGACATGTCCCTGTGAAAATGAGGGATAGAAATGGCAAGATTAGGGAACAATGGACAAAGGAGTAAAGTTATGCGTGGAGTCAGAGAAAATGGTGAAATCCTTAACGAGTACTTTGCATCAGGGTTCACCGAGGAGAGGGACATGACGGATGTTGAGGTTAGGGATAAATGTTTGATTACTCTAGGTCAAGTCGGCAAAAGGAGGGAGGGAGGAGTGTTGGGTTTTCTAAAAGGCAATAAGGTGGACAAGTCCCCAGGTCCAGATGGGATCTATCCCAGGTTACTGAGGGAAGTGAGAGAGGAAATGGCTGGGCCCTTAACAGATATCTTTGCAGCATCCTTGAACACGGGTGAGGTACCGGAGGACTGGAGAATTGCTAATGTTGTCCCCTTGTTTAAGAAGGGTAGCAGGGATAATCCAGGTAATTATTGACCGGTGAGTCTGACGTCAGTATGAGGGAAGCTGCTGGAGAAGATACTGAGGGATAGGATCTATTCCCATTTGGAAGAAAATGGGCTTATCAGTGATAGGCAACGTGGTTTTGTGCAGGGAAGGTCATGTCTTACCAACTTAATAAAATTCTTTGAGGAAGTGACAAAGTTGATTGATAAGGGAAGGGCTGTAGATGTCATATACATGGACTTCAGTAAGGCATTTGATAAGGTTCCCCATGGTAGGCTGATGGAGAAAGTGAAGTCTCATGGGGTCCAGGGTGTACTAGCTAGATGGATAAAGAATTGGCTGGGCAACAGGAGACAGAGAGTGGTAGTGGAAGCGAGTTTCTCAAAATGGAGAAATGTGACCAGTAGTGTTACACAGGGATCCGTGCTGGGACCACTGTTGTTTGTGATATAGAACGATACAGCGCAGTACAGGCCCTTCGGCCCACGATGTTGCACCGACATGGGAAGTCAAAAACTAAAGGCCATCTAACCTACACTATGCCATTATCATCCATATGCTTATCCAATAAACTTTTAAATGCCCTCAATGTTGGCGAGTTCACTACTGTTACAGGTAGGGCATTCCACGGCCTTACCATTCTTTGCGTAAAAAACCTACCTCTGACGTCTGTCCTATATCTATTACCCCTCAATTTAAGGCTATGTCCCCTCATGCTAGCCACCTCCATCCGCGGGAGAAGGCTCTCACTGTCCACCCTATCTAACCCTCTGATCATTTTGTGTGCCTCTATTAAGTCACCTCTTAACCTTCTTCTCTCTAACGAGAACAACCTCAAGTCCATCAGCCTTTCCTCATAAGATTTTCCCTCCATACCAGGCAACATCCTGGTAAATCTCCTCTGCACCCGTTCCAAAGCTTCCACGTCCTTCCTATAATGAGGCGACCAGAACTGTACGCAATACTCCAAATGCGGCCGTACCAGAGTTTTGTACAGCTGCAACATGACCTCATGGCTCCGGAACTCAATCCCGCTACCAATAAAGGCCAACACACCATAGGCCTTCTTCACAACCCTATCAACCTGGGTGGCAACTTTCAGGGATCTATGTACATGGACACCGAGATCCCTCTGCTCATCCACACTGCCAAGAATTTTACCATTAGCCAAATATTCCGCATTCCTGTTTTTCTTTCCAAAGTGAATCACCTCACACTTCTCTACATTAAACTCCATTTGCCACCTCTCAGCCCAGCTCTGCAGCTTATCTATGTCCCTCTGTAACCTGCAACATCCTTCCACACTGTCTACAACTCCACCGACTTTAGTGTCGTCTGCAAATTTACTCACCCAACCTTCTGTGCCCTCCTCTAGGTCATTTATAAAAATGACAAACAGCAACGGCCCCAGAACAGATCCTTGTGGTACGCCACTCGTAACTGAACTCCATTCTGAACATTTGCCATCAACTACCACCCTCTGTCTTCTTTCAACTAGCCAATTTCTGATCCACATCTCTAAATCACCCTCAATCCCCAGCCTCCGTATTTTCTGCAATAGCCGACTGTGGGGAACCTTATCAAACGCTTTACTGAAATCCATATACACCATATCAACTGCTCTACCCTCGTAAATATTCTGGACGAAGGTATCGGTGGGTCTGATTAGCAAGTTTGCAGATGACACCAAGATTGGTGGAGTAGCAGATAGTGAAAGGGAATGCAGCAGAATATAGATAGATTGGAGAGTTGGGCAGAGGAATGGCAGATGGAGTTCAATCCAGGCAGATGAGAGGTGATGCATTTTGGAAGATCCAATTCAAGAGCGAACTATATGGTAAATGAAAAAGCCCTGGGGAAAAATTGATGTACAGAGCGATCTGGGTGTTCAGGAAATTGTACCCTGAAGGTGGCTGCGGAGGTCGATAGAGTGGTCAGGAAGGCATACGGCATGCTTTCCTTCATCGGAAGGGGTATTGAGTACAAGAGTTGGCAGGTCATGTTGCATTTGTATAATACTTTGGTTCGGCCACATTTGGAATACTGTGTACAGTTCTGGTCGCCACATTACCAAAAGGATGTGCATGCTATGGAGAAGGTGCAGAGGAGGTTCACCAGGATGTTGCCTGGTATGGAGGGCGCTAGCTATGAAGAGAGTTTGAGTAGATTAGGATTATTTTCATTAGAAAGACGGAGATTGAGGTCTACAAAATCATGAGAGGTATAGACAGGGTGGATAGCAAGAAGCTTTTCCCAGAGTGGGGGACTCAATTACTAAGGGTCACGAGTTCAAGGTGAGAGGGGGAAAGTTTAAGGGAGATATACGTGGAAAGTTCTTTACGCAGAGGGTGGTGGGTGCCTGTAATGCATTGCCGGCAAAGGTGGTAGAGGCGGGCACGAGAGCATCATTTAAGACGTATCTAGACAGATACATGAATGGGCAGGGAGCAGAGGGATACAGATCTTTAGAAAATAGGCGACAGTTTTAAATAGAGGAGCTGTATTGGCACAGGCTTGGAGGGCCGAAGGGCGTGTTCCTGTGCTGTAATTTTTCTTTGATCTTTGTATCCTGATCTCCATCTCGAGGATCTTTTTCAACTCACTAGAGAAACTGATCATTGCGTTTGTGTGGAGGGAAGAATACAAGGATCCCATAAAGAGGATTGCACAGAGTGGGAACCACAGTGGGCCTCTCTCTCCCAAATCTGCAATCGGGGCAAAATCTGTGGGCAGGATTCTCCGTCCTGCCACACCCGTTTTCTGGTGCGGCCCCCACAGGCAGCAGGATTCTCCGTCCTGCCAGCTGGCCAATGGGGTTTCCCATTGCGGGCAGTCCCACGCTGCCAGGAAATCCCCGGGTGTGGATGTGCCATCGGTGCAACGGAAGATCCTGCCCATAGCCTGAGGGACAGGAACGAAAGGGCAGCCAAGCAGCGGCTGATCAACTCCATGGAACTGCTGGCGGACAGGAAATTTGATCTCCTCTCCACAAGGAAGGCAGTCCACCAGCTCCGTCAGGCACTGCGGGGCCTTCCAACAAACATGGAGACAAGGCCAGCCGCATACTGGCACACCAGCTAAGATAGAAAGCTATTGCAAAAGCGACAGTGCAAGTCAGTGACTGAAATGGCAGGATGGTACCAGACCCAAGCGAGATTAACAAAGCCTTTCCAAACTTTTACCGGAGGCTATACCCTTCGAATCTCCAGGAGAGGACTCGGTTCCTCGACAGACTGGATATACCTTTGATGGGGGAGACAGGAAACAAGGGCTGGAAGCACCGCTAGAGTGGGGATCTGGGCATGTCAGAGGTTGTGGGAAGAAGGCAGGAGAATGGGGATGAGAAAAATATCAGCCATGATTGAATGGCGGAGCAGACTCGATGGGTCGAATGTCCTAATTCTGCTCCTATGTCTTATGGTCTTAAAATCATGAAATGCATTAATTCCATGTATTCAGGGAAAGCTCCGGAAATGGATTGGTTCCTGGTAAACTTTTACAAAACATTTTCAGCAGCACAGGCCCCACACTTGCAGGAGATTTGCAATGATTCACTGTCGAAGGGAGGCCTGCTGCCCACGCTGCCCAGGCCTCTATCTCATTGATCCCCAAAAAGGACAAAGACAGAATGTGGATGATGCAGACCCATCTCTCTCGCCTGGAGAGCTGCCTGCCAGAGGCGATGGCGGAATATCAGACCGGGTTTGTCAAGGGGAGACAACTAACAATGAACAACACCGCCCGCTGAATGTAATAATGACCGCATCGGGAGAGGACACCAGAGGTGATCGTCATCCTGGACGCTGAGAAAGCCTTTGATTGGTTAGAATGGAGGTACCGCATGGAGGTGCTTGGGTTTGGGATTCACAGCGTGGGTGAAGCTCCTGTACGGCGAGCGTATGGACGAACACCACCATCTCCGAATAATTCCAGCTGCACTGGGGAACGAAGCCGGGTGTGAGCTATCCTCACTCCTGTTTGTAGTGGCAATCGAACCACTTGCCATTGCCCTTAGATCAACAAAGTGGTAGACGGGCATTCGGAGAGGGGACAGAGAGCATAGGGTCTCGCTCTCCGCGGATCATCTGCTCCTCTACGTGTCCAGCCCCTTGACCAACATGGGAAAGATAATAGGACTCCTTAGGGAGTTTGGTTCCTTCTCAGGTCATTAGCTCAACCTGGAAAAGAGTGAAATCTTCCCAATAAACCCGCGAGAGGGAGGAGCAGAGCTGGAAGAACTGCCGTTTAAAGTAGCAGGTTCAGGTACCGAGTGTCCCAAGTGACCCACGCCTGGATGAGGCTCCACATATGGAATTTCTCCTGCCTCGTGGAGGAGGGGAAGAGGGACCTGCAAAGATGGGACTCACTCCCTCTTTCACTCGCCGGAAGGGTACAGATGTCATAATGAACGTGCTGCCTAGGCTCCACTTCGTATTCAGATCACTCCCGTTCTTCATCCCCAAATCGTTCTTCATCAGGTTCGACAAGTTAATCACGACCTTTGTGTTGGTGTGGGGGGAAATGTCCTTAGGATACACAAGACCATCTTACAGCGAGGGCCACATGTGGGAGGCCTGGCCCTACCGAAACTCCTTTTCTGAAACTGGGCGGCAAACATGGAGAGGATGAGGGGATGGCAAAGGGAGCTGGAGGTGGATTGGGTCCGAATGGAAGAGGCCTCGTGCATGGGGACATCTCTCTGAGCGCTGGCCACCGCACCACTCCCCCCCCCCCCCTCCCCCCCCCCAAACCACACATGCGCGCACACACTCCAGAAGCAGGGTGATAGTGGCCACACTAAGGAGCTCAGGACCAGCAGATGCGTGACTTCCTCTTCAAGCAGACAAAAATATTCCCCGAAACCCAGACACACATTTCTAGAAACAATAGTAGGGCTGGACTGGTTAAGGAACGACAAATGTGGCGACATCTACAGGCAATCATGCAAAAGGTCAGGCCGGAAAGTGGAGCTGAGTCCACAAAAGATGAGCCATAATCTAATTGAATGTCGCAGCAGGCTTGAGGGGCCATATGGCCTACTCCTGCTCCCAATTCTTATGTTCTTATGACTCCACTGGACGAGACCAGACTGAAGTTGGAGGAGGAGCTGGGCATGGAGATAGGGGGAGGACTCTGGATCAAGGCGCTGCACAGGATCAACTCCACCTCCTCAGAGGTTCCCAGAGCGCAGCTCACTTAGACACGCATGAGTGGGTTCTTCCCAGAGGTGGAGGATAAGTGCAAGCAGTGTCAGGGCCAACCACACCCACATGTTCTGGTCATGCCCCAGACTCGGGCAGTTCTGGATTGCCTTTTTCGAGGCCCTGTCCAGGGTTGTGGGGGTCAAGATGGAGCTGTGCCCATCTGTAGAGGTCTTCAGCGTGTCCGAACATCCAGAGGTCTGAGCAGGGAGGGGAGGGGACGCCCTGGCCTTTGCCTCCCTTGTCGCCAGCCGGAGATTACTAGACTGGAAGTCGGCAGTGCTAACCAGGACTTGGAGTGGCTCTCAGACTTGGCCGAGTTCCTGAAACTAGAAAAAATAAAAATCTCGATAAGGGGGTCTGAGGAGAGATTCCACGACAGATGGAAGAAGTTCTTAAACCTCTTTGCAGACTTGTTTGCAAGCAGCAACTAACTAATGGGGAGCAGATAGGAAGGGGGGTAGAAGCTTTGAGATTAAGTGCACAAATTCCAATAAAAACTCTTTTTAAAAAAAGCATTTTGTACAAGTAATTTAATCAATATTAATTTAGTATGAAGTGCCAGTGTCATGTTTTTTCTCATATTTTCACATTTTGTACTCGGTGTCTCAATCAGCCTCCCAATTTTGGAATGATATTTGGAGGCTTCCAATACTGGCATCTATGGTAACAGTATTTCATTATGTTTGGTTTAGTTAACCACATTTTGTATGAAAACCTTACGCTAGTAGGTAAAAATTACACTGATTGGAGTAGCTACTCACAAACTAAAGTTGTTTCTTGTTATTCTTATGTTACATCCTTTTTTGTGTTCTGGATACTGTTTTATAGAAGGAAAGACTTGCTTGACAACTTTGATTCCCTCACCTAGGAGTTCATTCCAGAAATGGCAAATGAATATGGATTCCAGTATGAGTTAGTACAGTACAAGTGGCCTCGGTGGCTCCATCAGCAAACAGAGAAACAGAGGATTATTTGGGGCTACAAGATCCTTTTTCTAGACGTCCTCTTCCCATTAGCAGTTAACAAAATCATCTTTGTTGATGCTGACCAGGTAAGTGTGTTTTTTTGAATAGTGGTATGGCTTCCAGCCAAAATATTTCTTGATTGTCCAGTGAACATAATCTGCCTGCGTAACAAGAATATCAGAAGATGGGAGTTTTGACTGGAATATATTTGAACATGGCAATAGTTGCAGGTGTAGAAGCCTGCTCCATTAAATAACATTGGGTACAAAATTGCAGAGTGTTGGATCAGATAAGAAAAGCTGTGTGAAACTCACTGGCTTCACAGATTCCTTTTCTCGCCTGATGTAACAGTCTGCAATTTCAAACTGCTGGTGTGTATCATGCAGCCAGCTGGAGGGGCAGGGTCTAAACACCCTGGCAAAAAGACCATCCTGATCTTAAAGCTAAATTTAAACATCCCTTTTCAAGCTTGAATAAACTCAGTGACTAAGTATCCACAGCCCTTGTGGTAGGAATTACCAAGGAGGAACAATTTAGAGTTCAAGACAAAACTAGCAAGAAATATAAAGACGGATATTTAAATTAAATTAAATTAAATTATCGCTTATTGTCACGAGTAGGCTTCAATGAAGTTACTGTGAAAAGCCCCTAGTCGCCACATTCCGGCGCCTGTTCGGGGAGGCTGGTACGGGAATTGAATCGTGCTGCTGGCCTGCCTTGGTCTGCTTTAAAAGCCAGTGATTTAGCCCAGTGTGCTAAACCAGCCCCATTTAGAATCATAGAATCCCTACAGTGCAGAGGGAGGCCATTTGGCCATTGAATCTGCATCGACCCTCTGCACCCCACCTCAGCCCACTCCTCCACCCTATCCCCGTAACCCTGCACATTAATCATGGCTAACCCACCTAACCTGCACATTTCTGGACATTTTTAGAGTTTCTATAGATACTTAAAAACAAAAGGAGTTAACAACATGACTGTTGACCTTATAGAAAGTGAGTGTAGAACATAGAACAATACAGCACGGAACAGGCCCTTCGGCCCTCGATGCTGTGCCGAGCATTGTCCGAAACCAAGATCAAGCTATCCCACTCTCTGTCATTCTGGTGTGCTCCATGTGCCTATCCAATAACTGCTTGAAAGTTCCTAAAGTGTCCGACTCCACTATCACAGCAAGCAGTCCATTCCACACCCTAACCACTTTCTGATATCCCTCCTACATCTCCCACCCTGAACCTTATAGTTATGCCCCCTTGTAACAGCTACATCCACCCGAGGAAATAGTCTCTGAACATCCACTCTATCTATCCCCCTCATCATCTTATAAACCTCTATTAAGTCGTCTCTCATCCTCCTCCGCTCCAAAGAGAAAAGCCCTAGCTCCCTCAACCTTTCCTCATAAACAATTAGTAATGGAAAATAAAGAAATGGCAGATGAATTAAATAGGTATTTTAGCAGCAATCTTCACTATAGAGGACACAGACTTCAGTGCTACCAAGGCAATATATGGACCCAACACCCTAGGCTTCAGACCGGAGCAGAGCACAGTACGCTTTTGAGAGACAGAGAAAACCTCAATCTTCAATGGGGAGAATACTTCAAAGAACTGCACACTCTGATACAATCGTAGATGAGGATGTGTTTCGAGAAAATCCTCCACCTCCTCATCAAAGAGGATCTTGAACTCCAACCAAGTCGAAGCCTCCGTAAAATATATGAAGAATGGAAAAGCTGCAGGAATGGACGGGATTCCAGCAAAGATTTTCAAACTTGGAGGAGAAGGGATCACTGGTCATTTCCATTGCCTGTTCCTAAGAATCTGGGAGAAGAGAATAAATCCCTGCCGATCTCAGGAATGCCATCATTGCCACCATCTTCAGGAAAGGAGACAAAGCATACTGGGGGAACTACCGAGGAATCTCCCGACTCTCCATTGCTAGGAAGATCATCGCTCGAATCCTCACAAGCTGCCTTCTCCCAGTCTCTGAAAAAATCCTTCTAGAAAGCCATTGTGGCGTCCAATCAAATTGTGGAACAATGTACTTGATTTTTACTGCTCGATAACTTCAAAAGAAGCCAGGAGCAACATCTACATGACCTTCATTGATCTGACCAAGGTTTTTGGCTCAGTCAATTGAGCGTAGGGGGATTTGAGGAAATCTTTTTACCTGGATGAGCAGTTAGCACGTCATAACATTAAAGGTCAAGTGCGACTTGGTAGCACAGTGGTTAGCACAGTTGCTTCACAGCTCCAGGGTCCCAGGTACGATTCACGGCTTGGATCGCTGTCTGTGCGGAGTCTGCACATTCTACCCGTGTCTGCACGGGTTTCCTCCGGGTGCTTCGGTTTCCTCTCACAGTCCAAAGATGTGCAGGTTAGGTGGATTGGGCACGCTAAATTGCTCCTTAGTGTCCAAAACTATTGGGTTGGGATAGGGTGGAATTGTGGGCTTAGGTAGGGTGCTCTTTCCAAGGGCTGGTGCAGACTCAGTGGGACAAATGGCGGCCTCCTGCATTGTAAATTCTATGATACTATGCTGGCAAATGTGATTGGGTAGGGAGGTCAGGGGTTTTTCATGCGTTGGTGCAGACTCGATGGGCCGAAGGGCCTCTTCTGCACTACATTATTCTGTGATTCTGATTCTGAAGACCTTGTCAAATGCCGACTGTCCAGAGAAATTCATCAACTTCCTCAGATGTCAACAAGATGTCGGCGACAGTCTTCACTGGCGGAAATAAGACAGGAGCAACCTTCAAAGGCAAGACTGAAGTCAAGCAGTGATATGTCATCACCCCAACATTTCCTCCATCTTCATCACCACCATCCTTCACCTTGTCCAGAACAAGCTTCCCAGGGCGGCATGTGGTGCAATGGATAGCACTGGGACTGAGGAATTGAGGAACTGGATTTGAATCCCGGCCCTGGGTCACTGTCCGTGTGGAGTTTGCACATTCTCCCCGTGTCTGCGTGAGTTTCACCCCCACAACCCAAAGATGTGCAGATTAGGTGGATTGGCCACGCTAAATTGCCCCTTAATTGGAAAAAATAATAATTGGGAATTCTAAATTTATAACAAAAAAGAAAAAAAAAACAAGCTTCCCAGTGGAGTGGACGTCATCAACAGGATGGACGGAAAACATTTCGATCTCAACCAAGTGAAATCCAAGAAGAAAATGACATTGACATCGCTAATGGATCTTCCGTATGTGGCCAACAATGCCATCGCAGCACTTTCAGAAGAGAATCTCCAAGCAATGCTTCAGGTCTTCGTCAAAGCATACCAAAGAATCAATCTCAGACCAACCTCAAGTAGACACAAGTCCTGTGCCAACCCGTCCCAGGGAAACATCCGGGCCGGGATTCTCTGATCCTGCGCTGGGTCGGAGAATCCCCGGGGCGGGGCGCGCAAATCCCCCCGCCCCCCGATGCCGGTTGCCCTCTTCTCCGGTGCCGTTTCCCAGGGGCCAGCGGAATTCCCGCCACGCTGGTCGGGGGCCATTGACAGCGCCCCCGGCGATTCGCCAGGCCCCAGTGGGCCGATGGCCGTAAAGTTTTAGCCAGTCCCACCGGCGTGAATTACTCACCTCATGCACGGAGGGACCTGGCAGGTAAGTGTGCGGGGCCGGTCCTGGGAGGGGGCGGGGGGATCTGACCTCGGGGGAGGGTTGAAAATTGCAATCATCAGGGAAATGGGACCTACAAAATTAATGGACTTGATCCTAGGGTCTGAAAAAGAAGTGACACATAAAAGAATTGATGCATTGCTTTTAATTTTCTAAAATTCCCTGGATTTGAGAAGGTGCCATCAGATTGGAAAATAGCAAATGTGACCCCTTTATTCAAAAAGAGAGGAAAACCGAAAGCCCTCGGCCAGTTAGCTGAACATCTGCGGCAGTGGAAACATTGGAAGCTATTATTAAAGATGTTGTGACATGGCACTTAGAAAAACTTTGAACATCTGACCTGATGTGTTTACAGAGTTTAGATTTTTTAAACTTCTTCCATGATATATAATGTTGACTATTTCTTCTAACTTGGTTGATGTTCACAGACTCGCTAAATAAGGGGTACCCTGCCACCAACACTAGCCCAAGCCTCAATATCACTGATACCTATACAAGTGGGACGGTATGTTCCCTCTATGGTAACAGGAAGGAGTAACAAACCCAGAGAACCATGGATGACAAGAGGCATTCAGGATACAATGAGAAGGAGGCCTTCAACAAATATAGGGAAAGCAAGTCTGCAGAGCCATTAGTGGAGTACAGAAAGTGCAGGACACAGCTTAAGAAATCAATTAGGAGAGCAAAGAGGGGATACGAGAAAGCTCTGGCTGGTAAATCCCAAGATATTCTATAAGTATATCAATGGGAAGAGGATAAGTAGGGAAAGAGTAGGGCCCATTCAGGGCCAAGCGAGAAATCTGTGGGTGAAGCCAAAGGACATTGGTAGGTTGTTGAATGCATTTCACATCTTTCATCAGCCAGGAGACTGAGCAGGTAGTGGCAGAACTCTGGGAGAGAGATTTTTAGGTTCTTGAGCAAATTGTCATTGGGAGTGACAAGGTATTGGAGATATTGGTGGGCTTAAAAGTGGACAAATCTCCTGGTCGGGATGAATTCCTGTACCAGCCCCACCGAACAGGCGCCAGAATGTGGCAACTAGGGGCTTTTCACAGTAACTTCATTTGAAGCCTACTTGTGACAATAAGCGATTTTCATTTCATTTCATTTCAATTGCATCCCAAACTGCTGTGGGAGGTGAGGGAGGAGATTGCCGGAGCTCGGAACCAAATGTTTAATTCCTCTCTGGTGACAGGGGAGGTGCCAGAGGACTAGAGATCAGTTAATGTGGTCCCACTATTTCAGAAAAGTTGTAGAGACAAGCCAGGGAACGACAGATCAGTGAGTTTCATGTCAGTGGTTGGGAAACTTTTGGAGAAGATTCTGAAGGAGAGAATCGATCTCCATTTGGAGAGGCAAGGTTTGATCAGATATAATCAGCATGGCTTTGTCAGAGGGAGATCAGGCCTAACAAATTTGATTGAATTTTTTGAGCATGAAACCAATAGGTGAGGGTCATTCAGTTGATGTAGTTTACATGGATTTAAAAGCAAAGCCTTTGACAAGTTCCCACATGGGAGACTTATGAAGAAGTCATTGCACATGGGATACAGGATGATTTGATAAAGTGAATTAATAACTTGCTTCGCGGTAGGAAACAGAGTTTAGATAACATGTTAGATGGCTGCTTCAGAGTCCAGAAGCCAGTGACCACTGGCGTACTACAGGGATCCGTACTAGGCCCCCTATTGTTTGTCATTTATATAAATGACATAGATGGCCATGTAGGGAGTAGGATTAGTAAGTTTGCTGATGATGCAAAGATTGGCTGGGTGGTTAACAGTGAGGTGGAGTGTCTTGAGTTACAGGAAGATATGGACGGGATGGTCAACTGGGCTGATAAATAGCAGATGGAATTTAATCCTGAAAAGTGTGAGGTGACACACTTTGGACGGAGTAATTTAACAAGGAAGTATACTATGAAAGGTCTGATACTGGGAAGTTCCGAAGAACAAAGGGACCTTGGTGTGTTTGTCCATAGATCTCTGAAGGCAGAAGGGCAGGTTAATAGGGTGGTGAAAATGGCATACGGAACACTCGGTTTCATCAATCAGGGCATAGATTACAAAAGCGGGGAGGTAATGATGGAGCTGAAGAGAACGTTGGTGAGGCCGCAGCTGTGTGCAATTCTGGTCATCACATTAGAGGAAGAATGTAATTGCACTGGACGGGGTGCAGAGAAGATTCACCAGAATGTTGCCTGGGATTGAACATTTAAGTTATAAAGAGAAGTTGGATAGGCTTGGGTTGTTCTCTCTGGAGCAGAGAAGACGGAGGGGTGACCTGATTGCGGTGTGCATGATTATGAAGGCATGGACAGCGTGGATAGGGAGCAGCTGTTCCCGTTATTTGAAAAGTCAGTTAAGAAGGGATGGGAGGTTTAGGGGGGATTTGAGGAAACAAATTTTTACCCAGAGTGGTGACGGTCTGGAATGCACTGCCTGGGAGGGTGGTAGAGGCGGGATGCCTGACATCCTTTAAAAAGTATCTGGATGAGTACTTGGCACACCATAACATTCAAGACTATTGGCCCAGTGCTGGAAAGTGAGATTAGGTGAGAAGGTCAGGGTCTTTCATGCGTCGGTGCAGACTCGATGGGCCGAAAGGCCTCTTCTGCACTGTCGTATTCTGTATAATACACAAAAAGGACAAAGGTCCTACATGCCCATCTCACTCCTTAAAGAGAACGCAAAGATCCTGGAGAAGGCCCTGGCGAGGCGGCCGGATAGCTACGTGCCAACAGTAGTCGTAGAGCAGCAAAAAGGGGCTTTGTCAAGGGCAGACAGCTAACATCGAAAATCAGGTGCCTGCTGGACGTGTTAATGACTTCATAGGGGAGAGAAATTAAATGAAAAATGAATGAAAATCGCTTATTGTCACGAGTAGGCTTCAATGAAGTTACTGTGAAAAGCCCATAGTCGCCACATTCCGGCGCCTGTCCGGGGAGGCTGGTACGGGAATCGAACCGTGCTGCTAGCCTGCTTGGTCTGCTTTAAAAGCCAGCAATTTAACCTTGTGAGCTAAACCAACACCATCTCCCTGGATGCAGAAAAGCTCTTTGAATGAATGTACCTCATAGAGGTATTGAAACGGCTTGGGCCAGAATTCACCTCCTGGGTGAAACTGCTGTACAGTGCTCCCATGGTGAGCGCACAGACCAACACCACATCAGGCTGCACAGAGGCATGAGGCAAGGATACCCGCTGTACCCGCTAGTGTATGCTCTGGCAATCGAGCCACTGGCGATCGCCCTTAGAGCAGCAAAAGTGTGGAGAGGTATCCAAGGGAGACAGGGAGCTTAGAATCTCACTCTATGCGGATGACTTGCTCCTCTACATCTCAAACCCACAGACCAGCATGGAAAGGATAATAAAACTCCTGAAGGAGCTCGGAGCATTCTCAGGCTGCAAGCTTAACCTGAGTAAGAGTGAGGTCTTCCCTGTGGGGGAAGGGGCAAGGCTGGAGGGACTGTTGTTTAAACTGGCCCTGACCAATTCTGCTACCTGGGGATCCAAATAGCCCACGACTAGACACGGATCCATAAATGGAATCTGATAAGTCTGTTGGAGGAAGCCAAAAAGGACCTGCTGAGGTGAGGCTCACTCCCACTCTCCCTCTCGGGGAGGATACAATCAAAATAAACGTTCTGCCCAGGTTCCTCTTCCTATTCAGATCCCTCCCAATCTACATCCCCAAGGCATTTTTCAACACAGTTGACAAGTTATGGTGTTTGTGTGTGTGTGTATTAGGATGGTGTAGGGGGGGGGGGGGGGGGGGAGAGTGACCGAGAATCCAAAATAAAACCCTGCAAAGGAGGAGTGTGGGAAGCCTGTCCCTTCCGAACCTGCAGTTCTACCACTGGGCGGCAGTCAAAAAGGGTACGGGGATAGGTCAAGGAACCGGGAGCAGAGTGGGTGAGGATAGATGAGCGACGCAGCGACACCCGTCTGAGCTCTAGTCACATCCGCAATCCCATCCTTCACCGACCAAATACTCGAGGAGCCCATACTCAAACCCACGTATCCACCCTATACCCGTAACCCAACAACCTCTCCCTTAACCCTACTTTTATTAGGACACTACGGGCAATTTAGCATGGCCAATCCACCTAACCCGCACATCTTTGGACTGTGGGAGGAAACCGGAGCACCCGGAGGAAACCCACGCACACAGGGGGAGGACGTGCAGACTCCACACAGACAGTGACCCAGCCGGGAATCGAACCTGGGACCCTGGAGCTGTGAAGCATTTATGCTAACCACCATGCTACCCTGCTGCCTACGCCGGTTAAATGTGGGGGTCACGGCCACAGTTGTTATGAAGATGCCCGCTTGTAAATGTACATGTTGGTTTTTGCGCTGTTTTCCTGATTATGTATAATTTATAATTTGTTGGATATAAAATATAAAAACTCAATAAAAAACATTTCCAAAAAAAATCTTCTCAAAAAAAGTCGTTAAAATTGTTTATTTAATGAAGTGGTTAATAGTATTAAATATTACTTGTATTCTTTCCTTTAGATTGTGAGAACTGATTTAAAAGAACTCCTTGATTTGGATTTAGATGGTGCACCCTATGGATACACGCCGTTCTGTGACAGTCGTAAAGAAATGGATGGTTACCGTTTCTGGAACTCAGGATACTGGGCCTCACATTTGGGAGGCAGAAAGTATCACATAAGGTATAATCATAACAATAAAGGTAGTTTCTCAATTCTGGCAATCTGCAGATCCAAAACCAGACATTTATTCCCACGCACCAACCTTCACCCCACATGCCTTAGCTCTGAAAAGTTTGGGGAGTTACCGAGTACAGATTGGCTTCATGCGCCTGATGTTTCCCATGCTCCAGTGAACCTTGACTCACCTGACCCAGTGTAGATGTGGCAGAGAGGGTTGAACTCGCCAGCACTGCCAGCAGAGGTGGAGGAGTCAGAGTCATTCGGGACATTTTAGCGACTCTTGGACAGGCACATGGACAGCAGTAAATTGAAGGGCTGTGGGTTAGGTTGATCTTACATTAGGATAAATGGTCGGCACAAGATCGTGGGGCGAAGGGCCTGTGCTGTCTATGGAGAACAGGCAGAGGCCGGGGTGGGGGGAGAGGGGGGTTGTTAGGGAAGGCTTGGTGGGGGCCCCACTGTGACAATCAGGATGAATTGGGCGGTGAGTTAGGTCTGGAGGGCACCCCCAGCTAAGGAAGAACTGGACCTGCCCTTCCAACCGAGATCAAACTTAGTTTTAGATTTTCCCCACCGATCTATCATCTGCCCGTCGGCCTAAAAATTTAAGCTGCGGAAAAGGCACTTAAAAGAGCCTTAACTGGGGCAAAGGTGGTGTTCCTGCAATTTTACACTCCTCCACCCCACCTCAGAACCTGTCAGGGTGCTGGAGTGTAAAATTCTGGCATTGGAAGATCCAGGCAGGTAAAATATTTAGCACTGTACTTGGGATCAGAACATCTTGCTACAGTGTTGAGTTTTGATGACATTAAGGCCTCCCAAATAACAATAATAATAATCTTTATTGTCACAAGTAGGCTTACATTGCAATGAAGTTACTGTGAAAAGCCCCCAGACGCCACCTGTTCGGGTACACAGAGGGAGAATTCAGAATGTCCAAATTACCTAACAGCACGTCTTTCAGGACTAGTGGGAGGAAACCGGAGCACCCGGAGGAAACCCACACAGACACGGGGAGAACATGCAGACTCCGCACAGACAGCGACCCAGCCGGGAATCGAACCTGGGACCCTGGCGCTGTTAAGCCACAGTGGTAACCACTGTGCTACTCTTATGGGCTTAAATACAAGCATTGCAATTGACTCCCAAAAGCTTTTACGTTCCATGTGCACTGGTTGTGTTCTTTCAGCTGGCCAATGTCAGTTCAAAGGGAGTTATTAAGGAGCACTGTGCAATCTTGCATAAATAAAAAACAAATGCTTTTCAGTTACAACTCCACGACATTCCAAAATCCAGCACAGACTTGGTGCCATAGTTTCCAGATTTGAAGTACTCTACCTGTAACAGACTTTGTCTGCCTCCGAAAACTGATTAAAAATCATCTTAATATCTGTCGTTTGCTACATTTTATTACCTGGTGAATATTACACCGAAAACAGAAGTATTTGCTTTTTTTTTCAATCTTTGGTGAGATTAGTATTTATTACCCATGCCTAGTTGCCTTTTATGTTATTGGGCATTACAACTGAATAGATTAACAGAAATTAACCAAGGGACAAATTAAAAGGGGCCACTCCTAGTGGGTGGGGGGGGGGGGGGGGGGGGGGGGGGTGGTTTGTTGGGTTACGGGTATAGGGTGGATACGTTGACTTGAGTGGGGTGATCATTCCTCGGCACAACATCGAGGGCCGAAGGGCCTGTTCTGTGCTGTACTGTTCTATGTATCTATGCTCACTTTCCAGGGACACCCGGCCGCTAATGAAGCTGCTGAAGAGGGGCAGACAGTCCAGTCAGATGTCCCCCTCGGTTGCCTGCTGCCTGGACCTGTTAATGGTTGGTTTTGTCAGGCCCAGGAACAGGTTCACAAGGAGATCCTTCCCTTCCCCACCCTTCTATGCACTGGGTGTCCATAGATCAGGAGCGTGAGGCTGAAGTGCAAACAGAACTTTAACAGCAACGTTGTTAAAAAACTGAAAAGGGAGTGCAGCCTAGGACACTGAACATAGATATGGCTCGCGGACTTCACAGGACCGCAAAAAAGAAAAATTCTTCGGTGTCCGTGGACCGGTGCAGCCGGTGATTGCACAATACTGCTGCGTGCATCACCTTCCACCCCAGGTTCTCAGGTTTTAGGGGGAGGACGCCTCCAGAGAACGACCTCTACCCAGTTGCCTTTGAGAAGGTGGCGGGCCACCTTTGTGAATCATTGCCTTGCAACAGTATGGTATGATTGGACCACTTGCTGAGCAGTTGACACATTGTTAAGTGATTGCAGTCACATATAAACCAAACTGGGTAAGAATGTCATTCACTAAAACCAAGTGCTTTTTTTCAATAATTCAAGCTTCATGGTGGTCTTTAGTAGAGAAATATTATTTTCCTCATTGTGATTTTGTTTAGTGACCGAGGATTTGTTAATGCGATTTATTAAATTCATTGGACAAAAGTCAGATATTTTGATTTGAAATTATTATAGTGCTGGATATTTCAAGTGTCTCACATACTATGGTTAAAATGAAGAAAATCTGCAATTATCTTTTTTCTAGTGCTTTGTACGTTGTGGATTTAAAGAGATTTAGGAAATTAGCAGCAGGTGATCGCCTTCGAGGTCAGTATCAAGCACTCAGTCAGGATCCCAACAGTCTATCTAACCTGGATCAGGTCAGTTTTTACTTAAATTACTGATGGTTCCCATATATGTTGTAGATGGACCAGCTTGCTTTTGGAAAAAAAAACATGAATTCTGATTGATCTGAATTCTTAATTTTAAGGCTCATTTGAATTGAAGTATTTATGTTGATGATTTTGTACTGTTCTGCTTGACTATATTGCAACAACATGAGGGTGATTTCCAACATTTGCGCCGGCTGCTGGAAGGTGGGATTAGAAAGTGCACCTGGATGTCCTCGGGCATAACAAGAAGCCGATCCACTGCAGCATAGATTACATAGAACAGTACAGCACAGAACAGGCCCTTCATGTTGTGCCGAGCCATGATCACCCTACTCAAACCCACATATCCACCCTATACCCGTAACCCAACAACCCCCCCCCTTAACCTTACTTTTATTAGGACACTACGGGCAATTTAGCATGGCCAATCCACCTAACCCACACATCTTTGGACTGTGGGAGGAAACCGGAGCACCCGGAGGAAACTCACGCACACAGGGGGAGGACGTGCAGACTCCACACAGACAGTGACCCAGCCGGGAATCGAACCTGGGACCCTGGAGCTGTGAAGCATTTATGCTAACCACCATGCTACCCTGCTGCCCCGTTTTCTGCCCCAGATTTAGATAGATAGAGATAGATAGAGAAATACAGCACAGAACAGGCCCTTCGGCCCACGATGTTGCGCCGAACTTTTGTCCTAGGTTAATCATAGAATTTTGGACAATTTGTCATGGCCAATCCACCCAACCTGCACATCTTTGGACTGTGGGAGGAAACCGGAGTACCCGGAGGAAACCCACGCAGTCACGGGGAGGATGTGCAGACTCCACACAGACAGTGACCCAAGTCGAAATCGAACTTGGGACCCTGGAGCTGTGAAGCAATTGTGCTATCCACAATGCTACCGTGCTGCCCTTAAGAAGTTAACCTACACTCCCTTATTCTACCCTAATCCAAGTACCTATCCAATAGCCGTTTGAAGGTCCATAAATTTTCCGACTCAACTACTACCACAGGCAGTGCATTCCATGCCCCCACTACTCTCTGGGTAAAGAACCTACCTCTGACATCCCCCCTATATCTTCCACCATTTATCTTAAATTTATGTCCCCTTGTAATGGTGTGTTCCACCCGGGGAAAAAGTCTCTGACTGTCTACTCTATCTATTCCCCTGATCATCTTATAAACCTCTATCAAGTCGCCCCTCATCCTTCTCCGTTCCAATGAGAAAAGGCCCAGCACCCTCAATCTTTCCTCGTATGACCTACTCTCCATTCCAGGCAACATCCTGGTAAATCTCCTCTGCACCTTTTCCAAAGCTTCCACATCCTTCCTAAAATGAGGTGACCAGAACTGCACACAGTACTCCAAATGTGGCCTGACCAAGGTTTTGTACAGCTGCATCATCACCTCACGGCTCTTAAATTCAATCCCTCTGCTAATGAACGCTAGCACACCATAGGCCTTCTTCACAGCTCTATCCACTTGAGTGGCAACTTTCAAAGAACAATGAACATAGACCCCAAGATCTCTCTGCTCCTCCACATTGCCAAGAACCCTACCATTAACCCTGTATTCCGCATTCAGATTTGTCCTTCCAAAATGGACAACCTCACACTTGTCAGGGTTTAAACTCCATCTGCCACTTCTCAGCCCAGCTCTGCATTCTATCTATGTCTCTTTGAAGCCGACAACAGCCCTCCTCACTATCCACAACTCCACCAATCTTCGTATCATCTGCAAATTTACTGACCCACCCTTCAACTCCCTCATCCAAGTCGTTAATGAAAATCACAAACAGCAGAGGACCCAGAACTGATCCCTGCGGTACGCCACTGATAACTGGGCTCCAGGCTGAATATTTGCCATCCACCACAACTCTCTGTCTTCTATCGGTTAGCCAGTTTGTTATCCAACTGGCCAAATTTCCCACTATCCCATGCCTCCTTACTTTCTGCATAAGCCTACCATGGGGAACCTTATCAAATGCCTTACTAAAATCCATGTACACTACATCCACTGCTTTACCTTCATCCACATGCTTGGTCACCTCCTCAAAGAATTCAATAAGACTTGTAAGGCAAGACCTGCCCCTCACAAATCCGTGCTGACTATCCCTAATCAAGCAGTGCCTTTCCAGATGCTCAGAAATCCTATCCCTCAGTACCCTTTCCATTACTTTGCCTACCACCGAAGTAAGACTAACTGGCCTATAATTCCCAGGGTTATCCCTATTCCCTTTTTTGAACAGGGGCACGACATTCGCCACTCTCCAATCCTCTGGTACCACCCCTGTTGACAGCGAGGACGAAAAGATCATTGCCAATTTCTGCCTCCGCTTAAATTGAAGTTACCCCATATACATGTTGCATCTTTTTGCCTTTCATTTCAAATGAGAAGCTAGCTTTTGGGTGATTCTATATCCGCGATGGAGGCTCACTGAGGTAGAGGTCAAACAGCAATGTGCCCATTTTTGTGTAAAAATCAGGTTCGGGGCTGAATTTCAGGTCATTGCCATCTATATGTTCCAGGTACCTACCTGAAATGGATTAGACACATTGACTGTGCTAATTGGAGTCCCAATACTGATTACAGGAGCCTGATGCAAAACTGCATTAATATGTAATTGCTCCATCCAATTTTTCAAGGTTTTCAGCTGCCTCATTAACAGTCCTTCAAGAACATGGCTTTGTGCAAAAAAATCTAAATTAGGGGATTGATTTTCAGACCAGTAACACCTTGGTATTCCAAGATCTAAGGTGTCCAATATTACAAAGGGTCTAACAAGCAAGCGGCATCTATATACCCAATTAGCATCTCCAGCTGACCAGTAGTAATTTTCCAAAATTCTTTCGACTCTGGAATGGTTCCTACAGATGGTTGGCTAATATAACCCCGCTATTCAAAAAGGGAGATAGAAAGAAAACAGGGTACTATAGACCAGTGAGCCTATCGTTGGTAGTAGGGAAGTTGCTGGAGTCCATTATCAAGGATTTCATAGCACAGCATATGGAGAGCAGTGATGTAATCAAACAAAGTCAGCGAAAGGAAAATCCATGCTTGGCAAATCTACTAGAATTTTTTGAAGATGTAACAAGTAGAGTTGACCAGGGAGAACCATTGGATCTGGTTATTTAGACTTTCAGAAGGCTTTCGACAAGGGCTCACATAGAAGATTACTATGTAAAGTTAAAGTGCATGGGATTGCCGGTAGTGTTTTGAAATGGTTAGAAAGCTGGTTAGCAGACAGGAAGCAAAAAATTGGAATAAATGGGTCTTTTCCGATTAACAGGCAGTGACTAGTGGGATGCCACAGGGATCTGTGCTAGGACCCCAACTGATCACATTATATAGTGTGATGATATATTGAGACATGGATCAGGGAACTAAATGTATTATCTCCAAATTTGCAGATGATACAAAATTAGGAGGGGGGCTGAGCTGTGAGGAGGATGCAGAGATGCTTCAGCGTGATTTGGGCACATGCATGGCAGATGCAGTATAATGTGGATAAATGTGAGGTTATCCAGTTCGGTAGCAAAAATAGGAAGGCTGAATGTTTGAGGTGAGGGACGCCCTCAGTGTCCCTGCTGATATCACCTGTGGGAAGTTCACCCATCTCCAGCTCCTCAGGAACCGCGTTAGGAACTGGAGCTGGAATTGGATGAACATCGGATCATTCGGGAGGCAGAGGTGGTCATAGAACATGGAACAGTACAGCACAGAACAGGCCCTTCGGCCCTCGATGTTGTGCCGAGCAATGATCACCCTACTTAAACCCACGTAACCCGTATACCCGTAACCCAACAATCCCCCCATTAACCTTACACTACGGGCAATTTAGCATGGCCAATCCACCTAACCCGCACATCTTTGGACTGTGGGAGGAAACCGGAGCACCCGGAGGAAACCCACGCACACACGGGGAGGACGTGCAGACTCCACACAGACCGAGCCGGGAATCGAACCTGGGACCACTGGAGCTGTGAAGCATTGATGCTAACCACCATGCTACCGTGAGGCCCCTAAATAGATAGAAGCTTCAGGGATGTAGTTACTCCGAATACTGGTGGGGGGAGGGACTTACCAGGGGTAAGCCATGGGGCACAGAGTCTGTCCCTGTTGCTCAGAAGGGAAGGGGGAGAGGAGTAGAGCATTAGTCATTGGAGACTCCATAGTTAGGGGGATAAATGGGAGATTCTGTGGGAACGAGAGAGACTCGTGGTTGATGTGTTGCCTCCCAGGTGCCAGGGTCCGTGATGACTCGGATCGTGTTTTCGGGATCCTTAAGGGGGAGGGGGAGCAGCCCCAAGTCGTGGTCCACATAGGCACTAACGACATAGGTAGGAAAAGGGATAGGGATGCAAGGCAGAAATTCAGGGAGCTAGGGTGGAAACTTAGAGCTAGAACAAACAGTTATTATTTCTGGGTTGTTACCCGTGCCACATGGTAGCGAGACGAGGAATAGGAAGAGAGAGCAGTTGAACACGTGGCTACAGGGATGGTGCAGGAGGGAAGGTTTCAGATACCTGGATAATTGGGGCTCATTCTGGGGTAGGTGGGACCTCTACAAACGGGATGGTCTACACCTGGACCAGAGGCGTACCAATATCCTGGGGAGGAAATTTGCTAATGCTCTTCGGGAGGGTTTAAACTAATTCAGCAGGGGGTTGGGAACTTGAATTGTAGCTCCAGTATACAGGAGGTTGAGAGTAGTGAGGTCATGAGTAAGGTTTCAAGGTTGCAGGAGTGTACCGGCAGGCAGGAAGGTGATTTAAAGTAAGGAGCATCCGGAATAAGGTGGGCGAATGTGCAGCATGGGTTGGTACCTGGCACGTCGATGTTGTGGCCATTTTGGAGACATGGATAGAGCAGGAACAGGAATGGTTGTTGCAGGTATTAGGTTGTTGCAGGGTTTAGATATTTCAGTAAGCTCAGGGAACGTGGTAAAAGAGGCGGAGGGGTGGCATTGTTAGTCAAGGACAGTATTACGGTGGCAGAAAGGACGTTTGATGAGGACTCGTCTGCTGAGGTAGTATGTCCTGGGGTTAGAAACAGGAAAGGAGAGGTCACCCTGTTGGGAGTTTTCTATAGGCCTCCAAAAAGTTCCAGAGATGTAGAGGAAAGGATTGCAAAGATGATTCTGGATGGGAGCGAAAGTAACAGGGTAGTTGTTATGGGGGACTTTAACTTTCCAAATATTGACTGGAAACGATATAGTTGAGTACTTTAGATGGGTCCGTTTTTGTCCAATGTGCGCAGGAGGGTTTCCAGACACAGTATGTAGATAGGCCAACAAGAGGCAGGGCACATTGGATTTGGTACTGGGTAATGAAGCAGAACAGGTGTTAGATTTGGAGGTAGTTGAGCACTTTGGTGATAGTGACCACACTTTTCCAACTTCTTCCATCGGGCAGGAGATTCAGAAGTCTGAGAACACGCACGAACAGACTCGAAACAGCTTCTTCCCCACTGTCACCAGACTCCTAAATGACCCTCTTATTGACTGACATCATTAACACTACACCCTGTATGCTTCAACCGATGCCAATGCTTATGTTGTTACATTGTATATCTTGTGTTGCCCTATTATGTATTCTCATGTATTTTCTTGAATTTTGTTTAATTCCCTTTTCTTCCATGTACTGAATGATCTGTTGAGCTGCTTGCAGAAAAATACTTTTCACTGTACCTCGGTACACGTGACAATAAACAAATCCAATCCAATCCAATCCAATTCAGTTACGTTTACTTTAGCGATGGAATGGGATAGGTATATACTGTAGGGCAAAAGTTATAGCTGGGGGAAAGGGAACTGCAGGGGATGGGCACAATGGAAATGTGGAGCTTGTTCAAGGAACAGCTACTGCGTGTCCTTGATAAGTATGTGCCTGTTAGACAGGGAGGAAGTGGTCGAGCGAGGGAACCGTGATTACTAAAGTAGTTGAATCACTTGTCAAGAGGAAGGAGGAGCTTTATGTCAAGATGAGACGTGAAGGTTCAGCTAGGGCACTCGAGAGTTACAAGTTAGCTAGGAAGGACCTAAAGAGAGAGCGAAGAAGAGCCAGGCGAGGACATGAGAAGTCTTTGGCAGGTAGGATCAAGGATAACCCTAAAGCTTTCTATAGGTATGTCAGGAATAAAAGAATGACTAAGGTAAGAGTAGGGCCAGTCAAGGACAGTAGTGGGAAGTTATGCATGGAGTCCGAAGAGATAGGAGAGGTGCTGAATGAATATTTTTTGTCAGTATTCACACAGGAAAAAGACAAAGTTGTCGAGGAGAATACCGAGATACAGGCTACTAGACTAGAAGGGCTTGAGGTTCATAAGGAGGTGGTGTTAGCAATCCTGGAAAGTGTGAAAATAGATAAGTCCCCTGGGCCAGACGGGATTTATCCTAGGATTCTCTGGGAACTGGGGAGGAGATTGCTGAGACTTTGGCTTTGATCTTTATGTTGTTATTATCTCCAAGAATAGTGCCAGAAGACTGGAGGATAGCAAATGTTGTCCCCTTGTTCAAGAAGGGGAGTAGACACAACCCCGGTAGCTATAGACCAGTGAGCCTTACTTCTGTTGTGGGCAAAGTCTTGGAAAGGTTTAGAAGAGATAGAATTTATAATCATCTCTGAAGGATTAATTTGATTAGGGATAGTCAACACGGTTTATTGGATGCCATCAAACATTAGAGGGGGTGGAGGTTTGGAATGTATAAATTAATGATAATTCTTTTTCATTAGTGTTGTATTCAAAATATTGGGTTGTTTGAGGGTGGGTGGGATGAGGGGATTGTTGGCTGGGGAATTGCCATTTTATTTGTTGTTGTAAATTTGATGAAAATGTGAAAAAGGAGAAGAAAAATATTTTTTATAAAAGATTAATACCATCATTTTTTTTGTTGCTTCCAGGATCTGCCCAATAACATGATCCATCAGGTGGCTATCAAATCCCTACCACAGGAATGGCTCTGGTGTGAAACCTGGTGCAGTGATGAGACCAAAGAGATGGCTAAAACTATAGACCTGGTGGGAAAAGATCCGAACATCATAAATTACATCTTCTGTATTATAGTCCCTTAATATCATTTAAATGCACATCACAAATAACTATTCTGTTTCATAAGGGAGAGCGACACTCGTCACAACTCAATCTTAATTTTTCACTAGTTCTAAATGAGTTGAATGAAGCTACAGAGTGCCATCATTGCCGTACCAGCCTCCCCGAACAGGCGACTAGGGGCTTTTCACAGTAACTTCATTGAACCCTACTCGTGACAATAAGCAATTTTCATTTTCATTTCATTCAGGTTTGGTGACAACACTAGATTAGGCAGCAGAACACTGTTCGATTCCAACCTCAGGTGATTGTCTGTGTGGAGTTTGCACTTTCTCCCATGTCTACCTGGGTTCCCTCTGGATGTTCTGCTTTCCTCAGTCCCATGCGTGAAACTTAATTCAGCAAGTATGTTTCACATTTACCCTGTTCCTAACCGACCCTCTAGAAGCAGCTACATAAAGGACTGTGGGGGAAAAACACCCTGGAGTGGATTATCCATTACTCAACACTGGTATCAGGATTCCCGATCTGTTGAAAAATGGGATCGGCACTGGGCGCCAGCCCCGCTGCTGCCCTCGGCGAACTATACGCCCGTACTGGCGGCACCTTGTAAATCCACGATGAGGGTGGTGCAGCAGTACAACTCAGGGTGATCATGTAACCTGGTGGCATTGGATGGTCAAGGAATCCTCATCTTTTTAACATTCTCTGTCTCTCTTTCCATTCCCCCCACAGAAACATTGGGCAGGACTTTTCCTTTGGGGAACTAGATTTTCCATTTGGGAGGCTAAGGGCGGGTTTCTCCAACCCGCCGCAGTGGGATGCTCCCCCCACCTCGCGCAGGCGAGAGCCCTGCTGGCGTGAATTGGTGCAAGTATTGAGGAACGTGAGCCTGGTGGCTTGCAGTCTGAGGGTGGCAAGGTGGTAAATCCCAACAACCCCTTTGTGGAAGGTGGGGGTCAGAGGGGTTTGTGCTGGGCTGGAGGGCTCGGGCCCAGGTTTTCTTTGGGATGGGGCTCTCTGGCTGCTCTTCCATCTGCCATAAGACCAATTAATCATCAGGCACTAATTTTCCATCATTAAGTGAAAGTGGGGATACCTGTATCCCTAAACTATATAAACAGTCACTCAGTAAAAAAATAAAGCTTTCCCATTATAAAGTGAAAGTGAACCCATTATGTACCCCTAGACCCATTAAAAGGTCTGTCAGAATGCCAAGTTTAAAAGTTTGATCGCAAGTGCTACCTAGAAAAACAGCTATGGGCACTGCTCTTTCACTATCTAGGAAGCTATTAGGGAGGCAGCTCTCGGATTTTGACCCAGCAACAGTGAAGGAAAGTTGATACATTTGTAAGTCAGGCTGCTGACTGTCTTGGTGGGGAACCTCCAGGTAATGGAGTTCCTAGGTATCTGCTGCCCTTGTCCTTCTAGACCAGGAGTTCCCAAACTGTGGTTTGCAAACCCCTTCGGAGTTTGCAAAATGTTTTTATGGGAAAAATCTCAACATGGGGGAAGGAGCTGAGTTTTCACGCTGAAACTATGAGAAAATTGATGTAAGTTTGGTGCCCACCAATTGACCATCCAGAATGACACTCTACTCAGCCGATACCAAAGAAATGAGTCAGGTATTGACTACTTATCCAATGATTGCTGTTATTCTGAATGACCGCTATCATTGGGCCTTGTATTTCACCTCATGGAAGTTGGAGTGTGACCTGTGATGAAATATAGTGTGTCTTGCACTTGGACTTTGGAGTTGTGCTGTTGGAACTTTAGACAAGTACCTGCATTTTAATATAACTCCCTGGCAGGCCACACTATGTCCCCTGTCCCCATCCTTGCCCTTCCACACCAAAAAAGGTCATTCCATGACCCTAACTGTAACCTTGCTGTTTTCTGTGGCCCAGGACCCTTCCCATCCCGAGCTTGACATTGTCCCCAAATCCAGTCCTTCGATGATCTGTGGCCCAGGACCCGTACCTCTTCCCTAGGACTTTGAATAGAATCATTGAATCCGTACAGTGCAGAAAGAGACCATTCATCCCATCAAGTCTGCACCCTACTCTTCTCTGAATTTTCACCAATCCCTCATGCATTGTTGAATGGATTTTCCTGCTGGTTAGAAAATCAAAGATGGCTTTATTGTATCAACAGTCTCGCCCAAAATTAAAACCTCCATTTGATGGCAACTGGTGAATGGAAATGATTGGACTATTCCCTCATCATTCACACATGGAATCTAGCAATTCCTTATATGTAAATAGGTTTGTTTTTTTTTCCCATCTAGTTTGTATTAGGGAGCTAGCATTCACTTATTACATTTTGCTGGAGAAATAATCATGCTGCTTTGCTCAAAGGTTGAAAGGATCCCAAGATGTACATTGCACACACTTGCAAGCTGTTTGAATATTAAAACCCAAGGGTTTTTGGATGTGGTCAACAACCTGGACAGCTGGCAAACAGGTCTCTCCCTTTCACACTTTCTGTGACAGAGCAGTAGTCAGCAATTGTGGGCACAGACTCAAAAGATACAATACGGCTAAGTTCTCATCAGTGCACTTAACTATGAGTTTAGGCTTAATCAAAGCGATACAAGTTATTGAAGTAGAATCTTGGAAGAGTGTTGCTGATTACATCATGAAATAAAATTAATAATGTAATAAATGTAATTAATAGTGTGTAATAAAGTATCATAACTTTTTTTAAACCACTTTTATCATTTATACTCAGATAAGGAAGAAAATCTCTGAAAAAAAATTGTTTTTAGGAGAGGGTGGCATTTTCATGAAAGGGGTTTGCAGGATGTTAAAGTTTGGGAACTATTGTTGGGGATGGCAGTGTCGTGGGTTTGGAAAGTTGCTGCACTGCATCTTGTAGATAATACATGCTACTGCTACTGTGCATTATTGGTGGGAATGAATGGGGTGCCATTCAAATTATAAGAAACAAGTTGTGTTGTCTTAAATTGCTTTTATTTTCTATTAAACAGCCTGTTGTAGTTTTCGCATAGCATACCAACAGCACCATGTCTTTAATGTCTTTAAAAAACTTATCTTTAAATTTTAGTGCAACAACCCCAAGACCAAAGAACCCAAGTTAAAAGCTGCTATGCGGATTGTACCAGAGTGGAATGATTATGATAATGAAATAAAGGAGTTGTCCAAGAGAATGGAGGAACAGAAAAAGGATAGCCACACAAAAGCAAATTTACAGTCTTCAGGTAAGATGTTGACCCTCAGGATTTTTGTTTAAATGGATCAGTAAATGTTTAATTTGTTACAAATAAGCTATCAAAAATTGAAATATTTTACAGCATAATATAATGTATTATTAACATTTAGAAACATAGAAAGTAGGAGGAGGCCATTCGGCCCTTCAAGCCTGCTCCACCATTCATTATGATGATGTCTGATCATCTAACTCAGTAGTCTAATCCCACTTTCCCCCCCATAACATTTGATGCCCTTCATTATATCTAACTGCTTCTTGAAACCAGACAATGTTCTGGCCTCAAATACTTTCCGTGGTAACAAATTAAACAGGTCAACCATTCTCTGGGAGAAGAAACTAAATAGTCTACCACATATCCTCAGGCTGTGACCCCTAGTTCTGGACACACCAACCATCGGGTACATCCTTCCTGCAGATACCCTGTCTAGACTTATGCGAATGTTATAGGTTTCTATGAAATCCCCCTTTATTCTTCTGAAATCCAGTGAATATAATCCTAACCAATGCAATCTCTCCTCGTATGTCAGTACCGCCATCCCTGGAATCAGTCTGATAAACCATCACTGCACTCCCTCTGGAGCATCCTTCCTCAGAAAAGGAGATCAAAACTGCACACAATATTCCAGGTGTGGCCTCACCAAGGCCCTGTATAATTGCAGCAAGGCATCCCTACACAAGTCCCCTCGCTATGAAGGCCATCATACTGTTATAGATGTAGGCAAGGACGAGAGGACATGCTGACAGGATGCAACTCTCTTTATTCTCACACTAAATGCAACAATCGCATCTTTCCAATCCCCACAGGGTCACCCTCCTCGTCCTGGCCCCGAGTCGGGAATTATATCCTGTGGCGAGTTCCTCCAATTGGGAGGAATCTCTGCCCCCTAGTTACCTGGGTAACTAATACTCTGAGGTGTAGGAAGGGAATCAGCTGCTGTACAAGTTCTGTCCCCGTAGGAAGGTCAAACACATACCTTTCTTTACCGCCTGCTGCACTTGCATGCTTGCCTTCAGTGACTGGAGTACGGGGACACCCAGGTCTCGTTGCACATTCCCCTCTCCTAATTCTTTTAAAAGTATTTTTAATCAAAATATTCAACATTTTTACAATTTACAACAGTAGCAAAAACCAAATTCTCCTCCGCGCCTCCCTCAACAGACAATGGGAACAAACTTTCCAAAATGCAATCCCAACTATTGTAGAATCCATCACTCGCTCCCCTCAGAGCAAATTTCACCTTCTCCAGGGTCAAAAGGGTGGAGAAGCTGGCCTTCACCCCAACAAGACCCGCCTGTGAGCAATCAGTGAGACAAAGGCCAAGACAGTGCCTTTGCATCCATCTGCAGCACCAGCCAGTCCGACACCCCTGGCTTCCAGGGGACCGGTATCCACATCAACATGCAAAACCCCCGAGATGGTGCTGAAAACACTCCTCCAAAACCTTTCCAGTTTCGGGCAGGATCAAAGCCAATGTACATGGTTTGCAGAGCCCCTTCCACATCGCTCACAGAAATCATCTACCCCCTCAAACAGCAGCTCATCTTTTGTTAGGTGCACCCTGTACATCACCTTCACCTGTATCAGCCCCAGAATTGCACACAAGCCAAGGCATTCACCCTCCAGAGAACCTCATACACACAAACCTTCCTCCAGCTCATCCTCCCATTTAGCCTCAACACCCGCCATGGACACCTAACCGTCCTCCAAAATCCTACCATACAACATAATGAAATCAACTGATATCAAAGTAACTGATTTAAAAGAGAGTGAGCGTATACTTAGTTTGATGTTTAAAGGATCTATCAGAACTGCTTTATACCTGCAAAATTTGTTATGTTGTTCATTTGGTTAACAACATTGGTCGAGACCTCCAGTGGCACTCGTGAGCGGAGCGGCCACATGAAGAAGAGGCTCCCACCAGAGGATACTTTTTTGGGTGTTTTCGGGGGCTTTTTTTCCCGTTATTTTTCAAGATCTTTTTCGGCCTTAAAGCCCAAGGGATGGGCGTCAAACCAAACCGGTTTAAAACCGGTGGAAAATCCCACAGTAGTGTCGGGATGCCGGAGCGGAGGTGTTGAGCCCGGAGTGCACGGCAGTTGGAGCGGCGGGGGCAGAGTCCAATGCGAGGCAGTCAAGGCGGCAGGCCCGGATCCAGGAGCGAGGCAGCCGAAACAGTGGCAGAGGGTGAGGCAGTGGGAGCAGCAGGACTGAAGGCAAAGTGTGGAGCAGCAGGACTGAAGGCAAAGTGTGGAGCAGCAGGACTGAAGGCAAAGTGTGGAGCAGCAGGACTGAAGACAAAGTGTGGAGCAGCAGGACTGAAGGCAAAGTGTGGAGCAGCAGGACTGAAGACAAAGTGTGGAGCAGCAGGACTGAAGACAAAGTGTGGAGCAGCAGGACTGAAGACAAAGTGTGGAGCAGCAGGACTGAAGACAAAGTGTGGAGCAGCAGGACTGAAGACAAAGTGTGGAGCAGCAGGACTGAAGACAAAGTGTGGAGCAGCAGGACTGAAGGCAAAGTGTGGAGCAGCAGGACTGAAGACAAAGTGTGGAGCAGCAGGACTGAAGACAAAGTGTGGAGCAGCAGGACTGAAGACAAAGTGTTGAACAGCAGGACTGTGAGCAGAGTGTGGGGCAGCAGGAGCAGTGAGCCTGAGTTCAGTGCTTGAAGCAACCGGAACAGTGGGGCAGGGCCCAGAACATGAGGTAGACGAAAGCAGCATGTAGAGGGGTCAGACGTTAGGTGGCTCCTGCTTGAGATACATATGTTTTTTTTTTCTTTTCGGGAATTTTTAATGCCCGGACCTAGGGGCAATTCATGAAGGACTAAGAACCAGCAAAGAGGCGAAAGATGTCCAAAAATTAGAGGAAGACAGCAGCGAGGAAGGGAGAGAATGAGAGCTCGCCATCGAGTGGGAGGACCAGCTTGGGGGCTGACAAGAGGACGGAGGTCGGGCCGCTGAGTGGAGCCGCGCTGCTAACAGCAGAGAAGATGGCTGAGGTGATGTCTCTAGAGCTCGAAGAGCTGTTTGCAAAGCATATGGAGGTGATGAGAAAGGAGATGGCGGTGGTGCTGAAGGTGTTGGTAGAGGAGGCAATTGCCCCACTGAAGGTAGCTGTTGCATAGGCATAGGCTGAGGTGAGGGATCAGGTTGAGAAGATGAAGGGAGTGGAGGAGGCCATGACGTGGCACAGCGATCAGCTCACCTCAATGGGAAATGAGCTGCAGAGGGTGGTTGAGGCCAATAAGAGGCTGTGAGCGAAGCTGGAGGATATGGAGAACTGCTCAAGACGACAAAATTTAAGGATTGTGAGCCTGCCTGAGGAGGCGGAGGGCAGGATCACCGATATTGGATGAACTGATGGGGGAGGGAGAAGAACCCTCTCGGTATGAATTGGACTGAGCACATCGGTCGCTGATTGATACGCTATCAATTGCACATAAAGACTCGAATCGGTACAAGAGAGGCTTTATCACCGTGAGATGTTTATCCTTCGACTGCAGCTGGTAGAATGGCAGCTCAGGAGAACTCATACCTATTTATACTGCTCCCTGTGAGCGGAGCTAGCCAGCAGGGGCCACCGACAAACCTGTAATACAGGTACTGCTGTACATCCCCTAATACAGGCACACACATAATTGCAGTGGTGGATCACCACACTGAGGCCTAAGCCGAAGTTCAACGAGCCGCCAAGGGCAGTGATTATCTGTTTTCACATGAAGAAGGTATTGAACAAGGCAAAGAAGGAGCGGGAGGTGCAATGGGCTGGTGCCAAGATTCGTATCTATCAGGACTTGACGGGGAACTGGCAAAGCGACGGCGGTTTTCGACCGAGTAAGGCGGCGTTGTTTGGAGTGGTGTTTCCAGCAAAGCTAAGGGTGACCTACAACTCAGACTTTTAATTGGAGACAGTGGAGGCGGCAGAGGCATTTATGAAGACAGAAGGCTTGGGAGGAAGTAAAGAGTGGGGGAATGTATATATGTAACTTTGAATAATGTTCCTCCTTCATGCTGTTATAGAGGTTAAACGTTTTTTGTTGCTGTTCTTTGTAGCGACAATGTTTTTACGAAAAGTATATATTTGATTGTTTTATTTTTTTCCTGGGACTGGGCGGGAGGGGAGGAAATGTCAACAACGGATATGGACGGGTCAGGCTCAGTGAGTAGGGCCCTAAATTATAGTAATGGTGGATAAGCAAGGAGGTGGACTCACTGGAGGGTGAAGGATCAGGGGAGGCTTAGAAAGGACTGGGTTAGCCAGGTGTTTCACTCGGGTTTTGATTCTAGGGCGTGGAGGGTTGCGGTTCTGGTGAATAAAAGAGTGAGGTTCCAAGTGGAGAAAGTTGTGGCAGATCAGGGAAGTAGGTACGTAATAGTGACACAGGCATTGGAAGTGAGGTTGATGGCGTTGGTAAGCTTGTATGGTCCCAACTGGGATGATGCAGGGTTTGTAAAGGTGTGTGAGGCCATCCCCGACTTGAATTTATAGTGGGTGGAGACTGGAATATGGTGCAGGAGCCAAAATTGGACAGGTCACATCTCCGATCGCTTACCCAGTCAGGAGGAGCGAAGGAGTTGGCTGAACTAATAGGAGGAGTGGACCCTTGGAAGTTCTTGCACCCGGGGGAGCGGGAGTACTGTTTCTACTCTTCAGTCCATAAGCCTATTCATGGATAGATTTTTTTGTGGTGGGCAAGTTGTTATCGGCCGGGATTAAGGGGTCGGAATATTCGGCAATTGCGAAATCGGACTATGCGCCACACTGGGTTGATATGGTGTTGGAGAAGGGAATAGTGCAAAGGCGGGGGTGCAGATCGGATGTGGGGCTGTTGGGAGACCAAGGGTTTTGTGATAAGATTGGAAAAGTGAAAAGGAGTATGTGCGGTTTAATTGTACGGGTGAGGTATCGCAGGCAGTGATGTGAGAAGTTTTGAAGGCAATGGTGAGGGGCGAACTGATATAATTTAAGGCAAAGGTGAATAAGGAGGAGAGGGTGGAATGGCAAAGGTTAATAGATGAGATGTTGGAAGTGGATAGGAGGTATGCAGAGGATATGGATCCAACACTTGGAAACAACAAAGGAGCTCCAGGCGAGTTTTGACCGGCTGTCCAAAAGGAAGGCGGTGCGCCAATTGAGTCAGGAGAGGGGAGCGGTCTCTATAGAATAGAGAAAAGGCGGGACGCATGCTGGCAGGTCAACTTTGGAGGAAGGCAGCGGTGAGGGAAATTGTTCAGGTGCGGGATAGGGCAGGGAAGTTGGTGGTGCCTCCAGATCAGATTAATAGGGTGTTTGAGGAGTTTTACGAGAGACTGTATCGGTTAGAGCCACCTGGGGAGGATCGGGAGATGCAGGAATTTCTAGATGGGTTGGAATACCCGAGGTTGGGGGAGGGGGACAGGGCCGTATTGGAAGGGACGAAAGCAGAGCGGGAGATAAAAGATGCAATTGGGAGGATGCAGTTAGGGAAGGTAGCAGGGCCGGATGAGTCGGCTCTTTGAGGGGATGGAGGATCTTTGTGAACGTCTGCAGGGGGCTGTGGGTGCAAACCATGTTCATGTGTTTTGGTCCTGTCCAAAGCTGGAGGGGTTTTGGAGGGAGGTGTTCAGGGTAATTTTGAAGGTGGTACATGTGAGGCTTGAGCCGGGTCCCCTGGAGGACATATTCGGGGTATTGGATCGGCCGGGGCTGGAGGCAGTTTAGGTTTCACCTTGCTGGTCACCCAAAGGCGGATCCTGTTGGCGTGGAGGTCAGTCTCTCCACCCTGTGCCCTGGCGTGGCTGGGGGGATCTGTTGAAATTTTCAACACTCGAGATGGTGAAGTTTGAGTTGAGGGGAAGGATGGAAGAGTTCTACAATGCATGGGCTTTGTTTATTATGCACTTTTAAGAATTGGATGACATCAAACATTAGGGAGGAGGGGGTTTGGGTTGGGGGCACGGGGGAGTCGGTCTTTGTATGTTGTTGGTGACTATGTATAGGGTGGATGGTGGATACCTAAATCTTTTTAATGATGTTTGTATTTAAAATGTTGAGGGCTGGTGGCTGGAAGGAATTGTTGGCCAGGGCATTGACATTGTATTTGTTATCGTTGATTATTTGTTGGTGGATATAGATTTGGATGAAAATGTGGAAAAGGAGAATAAAAATAATTTTTTTTAAAAACATGATCATTAGTCAATTTGATCATTATATGATATCCTATCATTTCTTTTTTTTGTAAAATATTTTTATGCTACATTTTCACATTTTCTTCAGAATTTACACCCCACCAACAGGCAGTAAATGGTAACAAATACAAAGTCAATCCCCTGATCAACAACAACAATCCCATCCTTCCACCGCCCCAAACAACAGCCCATCTGACAATATAAGCATCAAATAAAACAAACTCTCCAATGGTGGGAAAAACAAAGGATAAAAAAAGAAAAAGGAATCAGGAATCGCCTATGGTCACCATTGACCTATAGAGACCACCCCCTCCCCCTAACATTCAATGCCATCCAATCCCCGAAAGAGTACCTTAAATGACACCCATGAATTGTAAACATCCCCCCTCCCCGACTCCTCCCCTCCACTTCCTCTTACAAAACTCCTCCCCCCAACCTCCGTTCCTTCCCCACAACTTTCCACCCTGGCTTGACTCATCGGAACCTGTTGTGCCAGGCTCGACGACCGCAGCCCCTCCCCCCACCTCACTTCCGTTCAAGCTGGCTTAAACAGGCCAGCGTAGAGGCCCCCGCCCGGGTCTCTTTCCCCTTGCCCGGTCCCAGGAAAACCAAGAAATCCCCTTCAGCACCCAAGCCCCAAAGAACCATCATTGCAAGTGAAAGTCCCATCTCTTCCCTTGTCCAAATATATACAACATTGGCTCATTTAGCACATAAACCAGCATGCAGAGAAAAAATAAAGTTACATAAGGCTACATCAGGACACGGCCATTTCTCAATTCAGCCACAGTCCTTCTGCCTTCGCAAAGTCCTCCACTGCTTCCGCCGTCCTGAAATAAAAGTCATTGGATTTGCAGGTCACCCTCAACTTAGCTGGGTATACTATGCCGCACTGCACCTTACTGATGTACACTGTCTTCTTCACCCGGCTGAAGGCAGCCCGCCTCCTCGCCAGCTCCACCGTAAAGTCCTGACATATGCGTATACCAGCTCCAGCCCACTGCACCACCCGCTTCTGCTTTGCCCAGCACAGGACCTTCTCCTTCACACTGTACCTACGAAAACACAGAGTCACTACTCTTGGTGGCTCAGTCTCCTTTGGCACAGGCCTCCACGACCGATGAGCCCAATCCAGTTCATATCGGGAGGGATCATCCCCCTCCCCCAATAGTTTCGCCAACATGGTGGCAAAATACTCAGTCGACCTCGGGCCTTCGACTACTTCGGGCAGACCCACAATCCTCACATTCTGTCGCCTGGATCGGTTTTGCAAGTCATCCATTTTGGCTTGCAGACCCTTGTTGATCTCGATCACCTTCCGCATCTCCTCCATCGAGGTAAGTTGATCACTGTGCTGCAATAATGTCTCTTCTACTTCCTCCAGCACCTCACCTTGCTCCTGCACCTCCGCCACTGCGCTCAGTACCACCACCCTCACCAGGGCAATCGCCTCCTGCACCAGCACTTTCAATACCGCCCCCATCTCCTTTCTCATCACCTCCATGTGTTTTGTGAACTGCCTTTCGAGTTCCGCGGCCATCACCTTAGTAATTTCTTCAGACATGGGCAATGCGGCCTCCCCTGGTGCCCCAGCCTCCACTTTTCTTGCCGTCCCCGTGGTGACCTTTCCACTCCCCGACGGACTTTCAACCACTTTTTGCACGGCATGTTTTAAACTTATTTTCAACATTTCCCTTCACTGCGCCTTCTCCCTGCTTTTGCCACTTCTGTTGCCCCTGGGACCGGGCGTTAAACCCCGAAAATGCTGTTCCCGAACAGGAGCCCTCTGATGTGCGGCTGCCTCCTGCCCGCCGTCACCAGAAGTCCCCATATCCTATAATTTCTAAGGGAACATTTTGAAAACAATAGTTTGATAATGCTATACATAGTGCATGATTTGCAACAGTCAAAAAATATTTGAATAAGCCTCATCTTGAGGCCACAGTGAAGCATCTACTGAAAGTAGCATTTAACCTAGAATTTCTTTCTTTCCAGCTCCTAAGCGAGATGAACTCTAGCATCTACGAAACAAATATCCTACATTACACACTGAATAGATAACAACTAGAATTATAGTAAAAAGATGTACATTGTACCTTATGATGTATCAAACTTGAGAACTTTGTATGCAAGAATGTACAATTTTACATGGATTTGTTACAGTAATTATGTTTGGAAGATGATGGATATGTGTGAACATTGGGATAAACATCAGAAAGATTTGCTTCCAATATATTGGAAACATTTTGCTGTGAAATTCACATTTGTGTGTGATTGTGGTCAAAGTTGAAAGCAGATAAGTCTGTTTCCAGAAAATAATTATCAGATATGTATTTGAAAGTGATGAATTTAGAGGACATTGGAGATGGGGCTGGGGAATGGAACTAGCTAGGTAGCTCTTTCAGGAGCCGGTGCAGACGCGATGGGCCGAATGGCCTCCATCTGTGCTGTAAAATTCTATGATTTCTATATTTGTTAACTCACATACTTGAACTGAAACTGATCTTATTGTTAGGTATTTAGTACCATTGCTTCAGAAATATACCTAATTCACGATGGCAATTCTATGATAAGAAAATATTTTTCATTGTTTACAAAAGAGGGTTATAATATCAAAAAATATGCTTTGCTTTCAACTTTGACTTTACTTCCTGAAACCTACTCCTGTTCATCTAAAGTTTAAAATTTTGACTTCCAACCTCACAAATATTTGTTGGTTTATGTTATGCTTGTATAATGAGCCTTTCTTTCTGAGTAATGAGGAATCACATACAACAGTAGTAAAGTTTACTATTTTATGTTATTGAGTGACCATACAATAGTGTACTACTAGATAGAAGAATGAAATTATTAATCCAACGTAAATCCATGTATATTGATCTCCAGTACGCACCAACCTTATATATGTTGGAACAGGTCGGCACTGCTGTCTCACAATTCTAGGGTTCTGGGTTTGGTTTGGCCTCAGGTGACTGTCTGTGTGGAATTTGGACTTTCTCCCCATGTCTGTGGATTTCCTCCGGGTGCTCCGGTTTCCTCCCACAATCAAAAGATGTGCAGGTTAGGTGGATTGGCCATACTAAATTGCTCCTTCGTGTCCAAAAGGTTAGGTAGGGTTATGGGGATGGGGTGGAGGCATGGGCTTAAGACGGGTGCTCTTTCCAAGGGCCGGTGCAACTCAAAAGGCTGAATGGCCTCCTTTTGCACTGTAAATTCTATGATTTAGAATTGGTACACAAAAATAATGCTCATTATTAGCTCATTAGTAAACTTGAAATGTCATTACTAGCAAAGTTCCCTGTTTCCATTGTTTTTTTGCCAGCCCTGGGCTCACTGTGTTTGTGTTACATTTTAGTAAGTTCACAGTTAATGGATTGACCTCACACTAACATTAGTATAATAGCAGTAGACAAAATAAAGATTTATGCCCATACTAAATATTAACAAGTTTATTTGTCCCAGGTAATTGTGGAAATGTGTTTTTTGATTGCCTAATGATAGTATACACCAGGAATGTCCTTAGAACATAGAACATTACAGCGCAGTACAGGCCTTTCGGCCCTCGATGTTGCGCCGTCCTGTGAAACCCCGCTAAAGTCCCTCTACACTATTCCCTTATCGTCCATATGTCTATCCAATGACCATTTGAATGCGTTTAGTGTTGGCGAGTCCACTACTGTTGCAGGCAGGGCATTCCACGCCCTTACTACTCTCTGAGTAAAGAATCTACCTCTGACATCTGTTCTATATCTGTCTCCCCTCAATTTAAAGCTATGTCCCCTCGTGCTGGACATCACCATCCAAGGAAAAAGGCTCTCAATGTCCACCCTATCTAATCCTCTGATCATCTTGTATGCCTCAATTAAGTCACCTCTTAACCTTCTTCTCTCTAACGAAAACAGCCTCAAGTCCTTCAGCCATTCCTCATAAGATCTTCCCTCCATACCAGGCAACATCCTCGTAAATCTCCTCTGTACCCTTTCCAATGCTTCCACCTCATTCCTATAATGTGGCGACCAGAACTGCACGCAATACTCCAAATGCGGCCGCACCAGAGTTTTGTACAACTGCAACATGACCTCATGGCTCCAAAACTCAATTCCTCTACCAATAAAAGCTAACACACCATACGCCTTCTTAACAACCCTCTCAACCTGGGTGGCAACTTTCAGGGATCTATGGACATGGACACCGAGATCTCTCTGCTCGTCCACACTACCAAGATTTTTACCATTAGTCCAGTACTCTGTCTTCCTGTTACTCCTTCCAAAATGAATCACCTCACACTTTTCTGCATTAAACTCAATTTGCCACCTGTTAGCCCAGCTCTGCAGCTTATCTATGTCCCTCTGTAACTTGTAACATCCTTCTGCACTGTCCACAACTCCACCGACGTCAGCGTCATCTGCAAATTTACTCACCCATCCTTCTACGCCCTCCTCCAGGTCATTTTAAAAATGACAAACAGCAGTGGCTACAAAACAGATCCTTGTGGTACACCACTAGTAACTGGACACCAGTCAGAACATTTCCCATCAACCACCACCATTTGTCTTCTATCGGCTAGCCAATTTCTGATCCAAACTGCTAAATCACCCTGAATCCCATGCCTCTGTATTTTCTGCAATAGCCTACCGTGGGGAACCTTATCGAACGCTTTACTGAAATCCATAAACACCACATCAACTGCTTTACCCTCATCCACCTGTTTGGTCACCTTCTCGAAGAACTCAATGAGGTTTGTGAGGCACGACCTACCCTTCACAAAACCATGTTGACTATCCCTAATCATATTATTCCTTTCCAGATGATTATGCATCATATCTCTTATAAACCTTTCCAAGACTTTTCCCACAACAGAAGTAATGCTCACTGGTCTACAGTTACCGGGGTTATCTCTACCCTCCTTCTTGAACAAGGGGACAACATTTACTATCCTCCAGTCCTCTGGCACTATTCCTGTTGACAAAGATGACTTAAAGATCAAAGCCAAAGGCTCAGCAATCTCCTCCCTAGCTTCCCAGAGAATCCTAGGATAAATCCCATCCGGCCCAGGGGATTAACTATTTTCACACTTTCCAGAATCGCTAACACCTCCTCCTTATGAACCTCAAGCCCTTCTAGTCTAGTAGCCTGTATCTCAGTATTCTCCTCGACAACTTTGTCTTTTTCCTGTGTGAATACAGACGAAAAATACTCATTTAGCACCTCTCCTATCTCCTCGGACTCCTCGCACAACTTCCCACTACTGTCCTTGACTGGCCCTTCTCTTACCTTAGCCATTCTTTTATTCCTGACATAGCTATAGAAAGCTTTAGGGTTATCCTTGATCCTACCTGCCAAAGACTTCTCATGTCCTCGCCTGGCTCTTCTTAGCTCTCTCTTTTGAGCCTTCCTAGCTAACTTGTAACTCTCAAGCGCCCTAACTGAACCATCACGTGTCATCTTTACATAAGCCTCCTTCTTCCTCTTGACAATGTTTCAACTGCTTTTGTAACTCATGGTTCCCTCGCTCGACCACTTCCTCCCTGCCTAACAGGCACATACTTATCAAGGACACGCAGTAGCTGTTCCTTGAACATGCTCCACATTTCCATTGTGCCCATCCACTGCAGTTTTCCTCTCCAGCCGTTGCATCCTAAGTCCTGCCTCAGCGCATCATAATTGCCTTTCCCCCAGCTATAACTCTTGCCCTGCGATGTATACCTATCCCTTTCCATCACTAAAGTAAACGTAATCGAATTGTGGTCACTATCACCAAAGTGCTCACCTACCTCCAAATCTAACACCTGTCCTGGTTCATTACCCAGTACCAAATCCAATACGGCCTTGCCTCTCGTTGGCCTATCTACATACTGTATCAGGAAACCCTCCAGAACACATTGGACAAAAACGGACCCATCTAAAGTACTCGAACTATAGTGTTTCCAGTATTTCCAATATTTGGAAAGTTAAAGTCCCCCATAACAACTACCCTGTTACTTTCGCTCCTATCCAGAACCATCTTTGCAATCCTTTCCTCTACATCTCTGGAACTTTTCGGAGGCCTATAGAAAAGCCCTAACAGGGTTACCTCTCCCATCCTGTTTCTTAACTCAGCCCATACTACCTCAGTATTCGAGTCTTCATCAAATGTCCTCTCAGCCACCATAATACTGTCCTTGACTAACAATGCCACCCCTCCCCCTCTCTTACCACCTTCCCTGAGCTTACTGAAATATCTAAACCCCGGCACCTGCAACAACCATTCCTCGCCCTGCTCTATCCATGTCTCCGAAATGGCCACAACATCGAAGTCCCAGGTACTAACCCATGCCGCAAGCTCACCCACCTTATTCCGGATGCTCCTGGCATTGAAGTAGACCCACTTTAAACCACCTGCCTTCCTGCCGGTACACTCCTGCAACCTTGAAACCTTACTCATGACCTCACTACTCTCAGCTTCTTGTGTACTGGAGCTACAATTCAGGTTCCCAATCCCCTGCTGAATTAGTTTAAACCCTCCCGAAGAGCATTAGCAAACCTCTCTCCCCCCCCCCCCCCCCCCCCCCCCAAGATATTAGTACCCCTCTGGTCCCGTTTGTAGAGATCCCACCTACCCCAGAATGAGCCCCAATTGTCCAGGAATCTGAAACCCTCCCTCCTGCACCATTCCTGCAGCCACGTGTTGAACTACTCTCTCTCCCTATTCCTCGTCTCGCTCGCACGTGGCACGGGTAACAACCCAGAGATAATAACTCTGTTTGTCCTGGATCTAAGTTTCCATCCTAGGTCCCTGAATTCCTGCCTTACATCCCTATTCCTTTTCCTACCTATGTCATTGGTACCTATGTGGTCTACGACTTGGGGCTGCTCCCCCTCCCCCTTAAGGATCCCAAAAACACGATCCGAGACATCGCTGACCCTGGCACCCGGGAGGCAACACACCAACCGCAAGTCTCTCTCGTTCCCACAGAATCTCCTATCTATCCCCCTGGGGCATTTCTAGGGGCATTTCTAGCTCATCACCATAAAATTTTATTATCCTCATAAACAAGGCTTCACCAAAGTTAGTGTTGGAGCAGGGAAAGCCCGAGGAAGTTTGTCTTCATGTACTTAAAAAAAAACTCCTTTCATGAGTGGTTCAAAACAAATATATACTTCGAAGAATAATTAACCCATGGCAGTAAGCTTAGGGCATCACTTGATTCTTCAGTTGTTCACAGTCAATTAAAAACCATTAGTGTCTGGTGGCATGGTGGCGTAGTGGTTAGCACTGCTGCCTCACGGCGCTGAGGTTCCGGGTTCTCTCCCAGCCCCGGGGCACTGTCCATGTGGAGTTTGCGCATTCTCCCCGTGTTTACTTGGGTTTCACCGCCATAACCCAAAGTTGTGCAGAGTAGGTGAATTGGCTATGCTAAATTGTCCCTTAATTGGAAACAAATGAATTGGGTATCTAAATTTATATAACAACATTGTTGTTTGCCCTGAAAATCACTGTGACTGTCCATCCTCACAATAAAATGCAGCATGTAATCGCAGGTCAAATCAAAAGGAACAATAAGAATTGTTTTGTTCTTAGAAAATAAAATATCAATTAATTATTTGCAGCACTTGGAAAAACCTGATGAGGGTGTTGACTCTGTGTTATTGGTCTCACATGAAAGCTTTCTGCTGCAGCTTCATGAAAACGAACATACAAACTGAACAAATTATTTTCAGTTCACTATGATATTTGTTTATTTCTGATTGCATTAATTCACTTGTGAATGCTTTCCACTACATTCCGTTCATTCTTTCCAAGATGGCTAGCTATTGTCGATAAGAACAGAAGAGTTGTAACTAACCATGTATTTCCATTTGGCACGCATCGTGTTTTTTGTAGTTTGACATCATAAGCAGGACATTCATATTCCGTGGAGAATGACATATAATGGAGAACAGCAATAAAACAAATTGAAATATTTTGTCATCAATGCCATGATATATGATAATGTTTAAATTAACTTATTTTAATAAAAATCCATGGGATGTAAATTCTGGCCGCATCTTGTGAATGTCGACACTTATGTTTTCAGATTACCTACCTTTATTAGAAACTGTAGGCCACAATTCCTCAATAGGTATAATCTATTTAAGAGATGTGACCAAGTATTAGTAATATCTCACTTAGGGTGATGGAATGATAAGCGTTGTGATCATATTACTGCACTGGAGTATATTACTAATCCAGAGAATGCAAATTTAAAACTGGAGGTAGTTTAAAAACTTATATTCACTTTTTTAAAAATTGGGAAATAAAAGTTAATGTCAGTAAAAGTAACCATGTAAAGGCCATGATATCTTAATCTCTTGGAAAAAAAGTCTTAAAATTCAAAACTGAGATTGGTAGATTTTTGTGAAGCAAGGAGATGTGGAATTAAGATAGATATCATCCATGGTCTAATTGAATGATGGAGAAAATTTGAGTGGCTAAAGGATCTACATCTGTTCCTATGTTCCAAGCACTGCATGAATTATTTTAACTGCTACCTGAAGTGGCTATTTAGTTCAGCGATGGACAAAAGGTCATGGTTGTGACTGCAATGAACGGAATGAAAGAAGTTGGGAATCTCATTAGAGTCATTGTAGCACAGGAGGAAGAGGCAGGCTATTCAGCCCATTTTGCTAACCTATCCCTCAGCTGAATCACTGGCCCTGGTATTTACTGGACCGGGATTTCTAAACTGGGTGGGGAGGACTTCAAACATCAAAAGTCCATTACACATTTGAGCTATGCTAAATTCATAGCATTTGCCATTTGGGCCATCTCGTCTGTTCCGCCATTTGATCAAGGCTGATATGTTCCTCATCCCCATTCTCCTGCCAATTCCCCAGAACCCTGATCTCCTTATTAATCAAGAAATCCCCATTAATAAAGAACACCAGATTGTGACCGTGGGTGCTGTTACCTACAGGGCTACAGACTATATTGACGGGTGGTGAGATGTTCCTTGTATAGCTCTCCAAGATGGCTAACAGACTATGGATTCTCCATCTTTCTGAACCCTCTTTTTAAAGACAAATCTCTCATAGGTCTGAGCCTTGCAGTGATGGTCAGCGACTGCTTGTCTGACGTTTGTGCAAATCAAGATTACTTCCACAGGTTAAACAGACTGCAGAGAACTCACAGGAAGAGCCCAACAGGTGAGAGAGAAGTTGGAGCACTGGCTTCACATTTCTTAATCAGAATAGAAATGTTGATTTGCCCACATCTCCCCTCATATGTCACGTTCACAGGCTAGCTTGAAGCAATAAATCGCCAGGCTTTTCAACCAGAGTTTTACACTTTGACCGACCTGTCTGCAGACATTTAAGGCAGTCACTTCCCCTGGCTGGCAGGAAGCATTCAAATCACCACAGTGAATGTTGATAGATAGAGTCTTGTTGTGTGCTGCTTTCCAAGTCTGCACATAACTGAGAGACAAATGGATCTTGCTGGGCTGTTTCAGAATCTTCCAGATTCTCTGACAAGCTCAACCAATCCCAAATGAGAACAGACAATTTCCCACATTTCAGATGCATTGATTGGCTGCTTGCCAAGTTCATCAAAATGACATCACAGGCTATACCACGGAGCATTAAGGGGAGTGCTGGGCCAGTACAATGGACCAGGGATGTTTTCAGTTTGACCAAAGTCTGCAGTTTAAAACAAAATCTTCAATGTTGCTGAACAAGAATTTAATAAAAGACAATCACAAAATAGGATTTAACAGGTTCCTTACATAGTAAAAGGTTCCTCAAATGCTGGAATGTGTATTAAGGCTGATGGTTTGATTATCGCTCGTGTTTTCCCTATTACCTAACATGTATGACATGTACAGTAGAATTCAATTACATCCTTATGCAGTGTTACATTAGCCACTTTCCAGTCCTCTGGGACCTTTCCTGCCTCCGGTGATTCCTGAAAGATCATCACTAATACCTCCACAATCTCCTCAGTGATCTCTTCTAGATCCATGGGGTGTAGTCCATCTGGTCCAGTTTATTTATCCACCTTCAGACCTTTCAGTTTCCCCAGAACCTTCTCCTTACCATTGCACTCACCTCTGCCCCCTGATTCGCCTGAAGCACTGGCATCCCACTGGTGTCTTCCACCATGAAGACTGATGCAAAGTAACAATTCAGTTCGTCTGCCATTTCTATGTTTCCTATTATTACTTCTCCAGTTGCATTTTCCAGTGGTCCAATGTCTATTTTTGTCTCTCTCTTACCATTGATATGTTGAAAAAAACTCTTCTTTTATACTACTAGCTATCTTGCACTCATATTTCATCTTCTCCCCCTTATTGCTTTTTTTTTTTAGTTGTCCTCTGCTTGCTTTTAAAGGCTTCCCACTAATCCTCTCCATTTTGTATGCTTTTCCTTTTATGCTGTCCTCGACTTCCCTCATCAACCATGGCTGCCATGCCCTCACCTTAGCATATTTCCTCCTCCTTGGGATGAATTTCTGTTGTGCCTCCCATATAACCCCCAAAACCCCTGCCATTGGCCACATTTGGAATACTGCGTGCAGTTCTGGTTGCCACATTACCAGAAGGATGTGGATGCTTTGGAGAGGGTGCAGAGGAGGTTCACCAGGATGTTGCCTGGTATGGAGGGTGCTAGCTATGAAGAAAGGTCGAGTAGATTAGGATTGTTTTCGTTGGAAAGACGGAGGTTGAGGGGGGACCTGATTGAGGTATACAAAATTATGAGAGGTATGGACAGGGTGGATAGCAACAAGCTTTTTCCAAGAGTGGGGGTGTCAGTTACAAGGGGTCACGATTTCAAGGTGAGAGGGGGAAAGTTTAAGGGAGATGTGCGTGGAAAGTTTTTTTACGCAGAGGGTGGTGGGTGCCTGGAACGCTTTACCAGCGGAGGTGGTAGAGGCGGGCACGATAGCATCATTTAAGAGGCATCTAGACAGGTATATGAACGGGCGGCAACAGAGGGAAGTAGACCTTGGAATATAGGAGACAGGTTTAGATAAAGGATCTGGATCGGCACAGGCTGGGAGGGCCAAATGGCCTGTTCCTGTGCTGTATTTTCTTTGTTCTTTGTTCATTGCTGTTCCACTGTCTTCCGTGCTAGGCTCCTTATCCAATCAACTCTGGCCAGCTCCTCCCTCATGTCTTTGTCGTTACCCTTAATTAATTATAATACCGTTACATCTGATTCCAGCTTCTCCTTCTCAAACTGCAGGGTAAATTCTAACATATTGTGGTCACTGCTCCCTAAGGGTTCCTTCACCTTCCAGTTCCCTAATGAAGTCTGCCTCATTACACATCACCAAATCCAGAATTGCCCGTTCCCTCGTGGGCTCTGCTATTAAGCTGCTCCAAAAATCCATCTCTTAGACATTCCACAAATTCCATTTCTTGGGGTCCACTACCAATTTGATTTTCCAAGTCCACGTGCATATTGAAGTCCCCCATGATTATTGTGATATTGCCTTTTTACATGCCTTTTCTATATCCTGATATTTTTTCTGCTCCACATCCTGACTACTGCTCGGGGGCCTGTACATTACTCCCATCAGGGTCTTTTTACCTTTGTGATTCCACAACTCTACCCACAGAGATTCTATGCCATCTGATCCATATCGCTCCTTGCAATCTATTTAACTTCATTCCATACTGACAATGCAAACCACCCCATTTGCCCATCTGCCTGTCCTGCCGATAGGACCTTGTATATCCTTGTATATTTACATGCCAGCCCTGATCCCCTTGCAGCCACATCTCAGTGATGCTGACAACATCGTACCGGCCAATTTCAATGTGCTCAACAAGCTCATTTACCTTGTTCCGTATACTGCGCGCATTTAGGTACTCAGTCCTGCATTAACCACCTCCCTTCTCACACTTGGGCACCTTATTTGCTCTGCTTGAGGGTGATGTTCTCTTATTTTGGTTCTCTATTTTCCCTTCAGTTATTACACCTTCGAAGCTAATGCTCTGGTTCCCACCCCCCTGCCATACTAGTTTAAACCCTCCTGAGTGACTCTAGCAAACCTCCCAGCCAGGATATTGGTGCCCCTCGAGTTTAGATGCAACCTGTCCTACTTGTAGAGGTCACATCTGCCCCAGAAGAGATCCCAATGGTCCAGAAATCTGAAACCCTCCCTTCGACACCACCAGTTTAGCCACGTGTTTCACTGCACTACCCTCCTATTTCTAGCCTCACTGACGCGTGGCACAGGGAGCAATCCTGAGATTACAACCCTAGAGGTCCTGCTTTTTACCTTACTGCCTAATTCCCTGAACTCCTTCTGCAGGACCTCATCACTCACCCTGCTTATGTTGTCAGTACCTATGTGTACTACGACCTCTGGCTGTTCACCCTCCCCCTTCAGGATGTCCTGTGTTCGTTCAGAGACATCCTTGATCCTGGCACCAGGGAGGCAACACACCATCCTGGAGTCTCTTTCATGTCTACGGAAGCACCTATTTTCTCACTATAGAGTCCCTTATAACTATCGTTCTCCTGCACTTTGCTCTCCCCTGCTAAGAAACCGAGCCAGTTGTTGGTGCCACTGTTCTCGCTGCTGTTCTTTCCCCTGATCTGGCTGCTGTTCTTTCCCCTGATCGGCAATCCCCCCCCAAACAGTATCCAAACAGTATACCTGAGGGCCACAGCCACTGGGGATTGCTGCACTGACTGCCTGCCCTTTCCAGCGGTCACCCACCTGTCCGCCTGCAACTTGGGTGTGACCAAGTCTCCTATCTATGACTCTTTCCGCCACCTGCATGCTTCTAAGTGCATCCAACTGCTGCTCCAACCGAGCCACGCGGTCAGAGAGGAGCTGCCATTGTGCACCAATCTAGTCGCTGCGCCAGAACAGATCAACAAAGCCGTTGTAAACTTGTACCGAAGGCTATACAGCTCAGGGGACTTGATGACGAAGCAGTTCCTCGATGGACTGGACATGCTAGTGGAGGAAGATAGGAGGCAGGGCCTGGAAGCCCTGGGCAACACAGTAGCACAAGTGGCTGGCACTGTGACTCACAGAACCAGGGTCCCAGGTTCGATTCCCCGCTGGGTCACTTTCTGTGAGGAGTCTGCACATTCTCCCTGTGTCTGCGTGAGTTTCCTCCGGGTGTTCCGGTTTCTTCCCACAGTCCAAAGACGTGCAGGTTAGGTAGATTGGCCATGCTAAATTGCCCTTAGTGTCCAAAAAGGTTAGGAGGGTTATTGGGTTACGGGGATAGAGTGGAATTGAGGGTATAAGTGGGTCAGTGCAGACTCGATGGGCTGAATGGCCTCCTTCTGCACTGTATGTTCTATGAAGCGCCATTAGAACCGAGGGAAGTCATGGAGAGCATCAACTCCATGCGGGCGGGGAAGGCGCCAGGGCGGGATGATTTTGTCGCGGACATCTACAAAAAATGCACTTGTGGGAGATGTTTCCAGATTCACTAGGAAGGGGTACCCTGCCATCAATGTTGCCCCCCCCCCCCCAAAAAAAAAGACAAAGACCCAACATCCAACAGAATGTGGGTCATACAGAACCATCTCACTCCGAAACTTTGACAAAATGTCCTGGTGATGGCTCTGGCGAGGGAGCTAGAAAGCTGCTTGCCAAAGGTAGTCGCGGAAGACCAGACCGGCTTGAAGCAGGGTCAGCAGCTGACAGCTAACATCAGGTGCTCACTGAACGCGATAATGACCCCATCCAGGGAGAGAACACCAGAAGTGATCATCTCCCTCAACGCAGAAAAGGCCTTCGACAGAGTTGACTGGAAGTACTTCCGAGAGGGTCTTTAAACAGTTTGGGCTCACGCCAGGGTTCACCTCCTGGGTGAACATAAGAACTAGGAGCAGGAGTAGGCCATCTGGCCCCTCGAGCCTGATCTGCCATTCAATGAGATCATGGCTGATCTTTTGTGGACTCACCTCCACTTTCTGGCCCCAACACCATAACCCTTAATCCCTTTATTCTTAAAAAAACTATCTTTATCTTAAAAACATTCAATGAAGGAGCCTCTACTGCTTCACTGGGCAAGGAATTCCATAGATTCACAACCTTTTGGGTGAAGAACTTCCTCCTAAACTCAGTCCTAAATCTACTTCCCCTTATTTTGAGGCTATGTCCCCTAGTTCTGCTTTCACCCGCCAGTAGAAACAACCTGCCCGCATCTATCCTATCTATTCCCTTCATAATTTTATATGTTTCTATAAGATCACCCCTCATCCTTCTAAATTCCAACGAGTACAGTCCCAGTCTATTCAACCTCTCCTCATAATCCAACCCCTTCAGCTCTGGGATTAACCTAGTGAATCTCCCCTGCACACCCTCCAGCGCCAGTACGTCCTGTCTCAAGTAAGGAGACCAAAACTGAACACAATACTCCAGGTGTGGCCTCACTAACACCTTATACAATTGCAGCACAACCTCCCTAGTCTTAAACTCCATCCCTCTAGCAATGAAGGACAAAATTCCATTTGCCTTCTTAATCACCTGTAGCACCTGTAAACCAACTTTTTGTGACTCATGCACTAGCACATCCAGGTCTCTCTGCACAGCGGCATGCTTTAATATTTTATCGTTTAAATAATAATCCCGTTTGCTGTTATTCCTACCAAAATGGATAACCTCACATTTGTGAACATTGTATTCCATCTGCCAGACCCTAACCGATTCACGTAACGTATCCAAATCCCTCTGCAGACTTCCAGTATCCTCTGCACTTTTCGCTTTACCACTCATCTTAGTGTCATCTGCAAACTTGGACACATTGCCCTTGGTCCCCAACTCCAAATCATCTATGTAAATTGTGAACAATTGCGGGCCCAACACTGATCCCTGAGGGACACCACTAGCTACTGATTGCCAACCAGTGAAACACCCATTAATCCCCACTCTTTGCTTTCTATTAATTAACCAATCCTTTATCCATGCTACTACTTTACCCTTAAGGCCATGCATCTTTATCTTATGCAGCAACCTTTTGTGTGCCACCTTGTTAAAGGCTTTCTGGAAATCCAGATACACCACATTCATTGGCTCCCCGTTATCTACTGCACTGGTAATGTCCTCAAAAAATTCCACGATATTAGTTAGGCACGACCTGCCCTTTATGAACCCATGCTGCGTCTGCCCAATGGGACAATTTCTATCCAGATGCCTCGCTATTTCTTCCTTGATGATAGATTCCAACATCTTCCTTACTACCGAAGTTAAGCTCACTGGCCTATAATTACCCGCTCACTGCCTACCTCCTTTTTTAAACAGTGGTGTCACGTTTGCTAATTGCCAATCCACCAGGACCACCACAGATCCTAGTGAATTTTGGTACATTATCACTAGTGTATTTGCAATTTACCTAGCCATCTCTTTTAGCACTCTGGGATGCATTCCATCAGGGTCAGACTTGTCTACCTTTAGCCCCATTAGCTTGCCCATCACTACCCCCTTCGTGATAACAATCCTCTCAAAGGCCTCACCTGTCATAGTCTCATTTCTATCAGTCACTGGCATGTTATTTGTGTCTTCCACTGTGAAGACCGACCCAAAAAACCGGTTCAGTTCCTCAGCCATTTCCTCATCTCCCATTATTAAATCTCCCTTCTCATCCTCTAAAGGACCAATATTTACCTTAGCCACTCTTTTTTGTTTTATATATTTGCAGAAACTTTTACTATCTTTTTATATTGTGAGCAAGTTTACTCTCATAATCTATCTTACTCTTCTTTATAGCTTTTTTAGTAGCTTTCTGTTGCACCCTAAAGATTTCCCAATCCTCTAGTCTCACTTTGTATGCTTTTTCCTTCAATTTGATGCCCTCCCTTATTTCCTTAGATATCCACGGTCGATTTTCCCTCTTCCTACCGTCCTTCCTTTTTGTTGGTATAAACCTTTGCTGAGTACTGTGAAAAATCGCTTGGTAAGTTCTCCACTGTTCCTCAACTGTTCCACCATAAAGTCTTTGCTCCCAGTCTACCTTAGCTAGTTCTTCTCTCATCCCATTGTCATCTCCTTTGTTTAAGCACAAAACACTAGTATTTGATTTTACCTTCTCACCCTCCATCGGCATTTTAATTTCCACCATATTGTGATCGCTTCTTCCGAGAGGATCCCTAACTATGAGATCATGAATCAATCCTGTCTCATTACACAGGACAAGATCTAGGACCGCTTGTTCCCTCGTAGGTTCCATTACATACTGTTCTAGGAAACTATCGTGGATACATTCTATAAACCCCTCCTCAAGGCTGCCTTGACCGACCTGGTTAAACCAATCGACATGTCGATTAAAATCCCCCATGATAACTGCTGTACCATTTCTACATGCATCAGTTATTTCTTTGTTTATTGCCTGCCCTAACAGAACGTTACTATTTGGTGGCCTATAGACTACTCCAATCAGTGACTTTTTCGCCTTACTATTCCTGATTTCTACCCAAATGGATTCAACCTTATCATCCATAGCACCGATGTCATCCCTTACTATTGCCCGGACATCATCCTTAAATAACAGAGCGACACCACCTCCCTCACCATCCACTCTGTCCTTCCGAATAGTTTCATACCCTCGGATATTTAATCCTAGTCATGACCAGCCTTTAGCCATGTGTGGACGATTGCGTGCCAAAGAAAGCAGTACGTATGTTCCCCAACCGGAAACCATGGCTCAATCGCGAGAGTGACTCCCTACTGAAGGACAGATCTGAGGTGTTCAAGTCAGACGACCCTGACCAACACAAGAAATCCAGGTCGGACCTCTGCAAAGCCACCCGAGATGCCAAGAGAGAATATCAAACCAAGCTAGAGTCACAGACAGACTCTCGGCGGTTGTGGCAAGGACTAAATGACATAACGGGCTACAAAGTGAAGCCGAGCAGTATCTCTGGCCGCAGCCCTCCCCGATGAACTCAATGAATTCTATGCTCGGTTCAAGCAGGTAACCAACAATCTGCTGTTGAGTGCCCCAGCAGCCGATAACTCTCCCATAACCACCCATCACAGCTTCCAAAGTCAAATCGGCCTTCCTGAAATTGAACCCTCGGAAGGCGACGGGATCCCTGGTAGTGCACTCAGAGCCTGCACGGACCAGCTGGCAGAGGTGTTCGCGGACACCCTGTCCCAACTCCACTCCGAGGTCCCCACCTGCTTCAAGAAGACCACCAAAGAAGAACCAGGCAACGTGCCTCAATGACTACCGTCTGTCGACCCTGACTTCAGTCGTAATGAAGTGCTTCGAGAGGTTGATCATGAAGCGCAAACCTCCAAACATTCATTTTAATCACATTAGTGAGATTCAAGTTGAATGTAGCAGCCTTGTAGTCCCTCCCCCACCAGGGGGAGGCCACCTATGCACAAATCAGTATTGGTTTCTAAGAGTTGGTTCGTCGGGGGGTGTGGGTGGGTGGGACATACCCCGGGGGGGGGGGGGGGGGGGGGAGGTGTGTGTGTGTGTTTCCACACATATGCTGCATGGGGGGGGGGGGGGGGATGTGGTTGGCGAAGGAACGTTGGGGGAGACGAAGGCTGCGGGCGGCCATGGCAGTGCGGATCCAATGGCCCAGACGCTCCGATCAGTGACTTTTTCGCTTTACCATTCCTGATTTCCACCCAAATGGATTCAACCTTCTCCTCCATAGCACCGATGTCATCCCTTACTATTGCCCGGACGTCATCCTTAAATAACAGAGCTACACCACCTACCTCCCTTACCATCCACTCTGTCCTTCCGAATAGTTTCATTCTCTCGGATATTTAACTCCCAGTCGTGACCATCCTTTAACAATGTTTCAGTAATGGCCACTAAATCATAGTCATTCACGATGATTTGCGCCATCAACTCATTTACTTTATTCCGAATACTATGAGCAGGTAAAGTACACTTCTGTTGGCTTTTTTACCTTTGTTTTGAATCTTAACACCTCGATCAGTAACCTCTCTAAATTATTTTTCCTCTTAACCTTTCTCCTAATTTTCCTTGTCGTTGAACCCATATCTTCATGTAACAACCTGCCGCGTCGCTTACCATTAATGATTTTACTGCCAGTTTTATTCCTTTTAGTTTAACTGGGCCTATTCACTGAGCTCCCCTCAGTCACTGTACCTTGTACTGTCACCCTTTTTGATTTTTGACTATGGCTTCTCTGGCCTTACACTTTCCCCCTTACTTCCTTTTGCTTCTGTCCCTGTTTTACTACCTTCCAACTTCCTGCATCGGTTCCCAATCCCCTGCCACATTAGTTTTAACCCTCCCCTACAGCTCTAGCAAACACCCCCCCTCCCCCAAGGACATCGGTTCCAGTTCTACCCAGGTGCAGACCGTCTGGTTTGTACTGGTCCCACCTCCCCCAGAACCGGTTCCAATGCCCCAGGAATTTGAATCCCCCCCTCTTGCACCATCTCTCGAGCCACGCATTCATCCTATCTATCCTGACATTCCTACTCTTACCAGCTCGTGGCACTGGTAGCAATCCTGAGATTACTACCTTCTGAGGTCCTACTTTTTAGTTTAACTCCTAACTCCCTGAATTCAGCTTGTAGGACCTCGTCCCGTTTTTTTAAACCTATATCGTAGGTGCCTATGTGCACCATGACAGCTGGCTGTTCACCCCCCGCCCCCCCCCCCTCAGAATGTCCTACAGCCACTGCGAGACATCCTTGACCCTCGCACCAGGGAGGCAACGCACCATCCTGGAGTCTCGATTGCGTCCGCAGAACCGTCTGTTTATTCCACTTACGATCGAGTCCCCTATCACTATGGCCCTGCCATTCTTCTTCCAGCCCTGCTGCGCAGCAGAGCCAGCCACGGTGCCCTGAACCTTGCTGCTGCTGCCTTCCCCTGGTGAGCCATCTCCCTCAACGGTATCCAAAGCGGTATATCTGTTTTGCAGGGAGATTACCGCAGGGGACATCTGCACTGCCTTCCTACTCTTGCTTTGTCTTTTGGTCACCCATTTTCTATCTCCCTCAGTAACTTTCACCTGCGGTGTGACCAACTCGCTAAACGTGCTATCCACGACGTCCTCAGCATCGCGGATGCTCCAAAGTGAGTCCATCCGCAGCTCCAGAGCCGTCAAGCGGTCTAATAGGAGCTGCAACTGAACACACTTCTTGCATGTGAAGGAGCCAGGGACAGTGGACGTGTCCCTGAGCTCCCACATCGCACACGAGGAGCATGACACGGGTCTGGGATTCCTGCCATGTCTTAAACCTGAAGTAAACTTATGCAACTACAATTTCAAAAAACGAAAAAAAAAAAAATTAGACAATGAAAATAAAAGAAAAACTACTTACCAGTCACTTACCAGGGTTAAAAAGCACCTCCTCCCCACCCAGCTTCGAATTCCCACCTAGCTTCAAATTCCCAAACTGGGAATGCCTCACTCTGGCTGTGAAACTACTGTACAGTGTTTCCATGGCTCTAGATACTTCCGGCTGCACAGAAGGACGAGGCAGGGATGCCCTTTATCCCCCGCTGCTGCTTGCCCTGGCAATCGAGCAACTGCCGATCAGTACTTTAGGTGGATTGGCCATGCTAAATTGCCCGTAGTGTCCTAATAAAAGTAAGGTTAAGGGGGGGGGGTTGTTGGGTTACGGGTATAGGGTGGATACGTGGGTTTGAGTAGGGTGATCATGGCTCGGCACAACATTGAGGGCCGAAGGGCCTGTTCTATGCTGTACTGTTCTATGTTCTATGTACTGAACATTCCTTCTCTAAAAACACACCCCAATACCTCGCTTTGTATTAAACATTCCCTCACTGATGTCAAAAGCGGCAAAGGCACAAAGACAAAGGAGAGGTATCTAAAGAGGAGACAGAGAGCATAGAGTCTCACTCTTTGCAGATGGCCTGCTCCTCTACATCTCGAACCTCTTGGCCAGCATGGTAGGGATAATGAAACTCCATGAGGGTTTTGGATTCTTCTCAGGTTAAAAGCTCAACATGAACAGATATTCCCTGATGTGGAGATGCCAGCGTTGGACTGGGGTGGGCACAGTAAGAAGTCTTACAATACCAAGTTAAATACCAACAGGTTTGTTTCAAATCAATAGCTTTCAGAGCATCATCAGGTGATATTCCCTGTGGACTCGAAGGGACCGTGGGGAGGAAGAGACACAAAGATTTGAGTGAGGGGGGGGGGGGGGTGGAGAAAACACTGCCATTCAAATGGCCCAGACTCAATTCCAGTACCTGGGGATTCAAATAGTCCATGACTGGACACGGTTCCACAGATAGAACCTGCCGGGTCTGGTGGAGGTATCAGAAAGGACCTGCAGAGGTGAATTTGACCTTCTCTAGCTTAACAAAACCCGCCATGTCATTGATCCAGGTCTCCACGCTTGGGGGCCTCGTATCCTTCCATTGTAGCAAGATCCTTCTCCGGGCTACTAGGGACGCAAAGGCCAGCACACCGGCCTCTTTCGCCTCCTGCACTCCCGGCTCCACCCCCACCCCAAAAATCGCGAGTCCGCATCCTGGCTTGACCCTGGATCCCACCACCCTCGACACCGTCCTCACCACCCCCTTCCAGAACTCCTCCAGTGCTGGGCATGCCCAGAACATATGGGCATGGTTCGTTGGACTCCCCGAGCACCCGACATGTCTTCACCCCCAAAGAACCTACTCATCCTCGTCCCAGTCATGTGGGCCCGGTGCAGCACCTTGAATTGGATGAGGCTAAGCCGCGCACACGAGGAGGAAGAATTAACCCTCTCCAGGGCATCAGCCCATGTCCTGTCTTCGATCTGTTCCCCCAGTTCCCCCTCCCACTTAGCTTTCAGCTCCTCTACTGACGCCTCCTCCACCTCCTGCATAACCTTGTAGGTATCAGATATCTTCCCCTCTCCGACCCAGACACCCGAAAGCACCCGGTCACTCACCCCCCTCGCGGGAAGCGAAGGGAATACCTCCACCTGCCGTCTAGCAAATGCCTTTACCTACAGATACCTGAACATGTTTCCCGGGGGGAGCCCAAATTTCTCCTCCAACTCCCCCAGGCTCGCAAACCTCCCATCAATAAACAGGTCCCTCAGCTGTCTGATGCCCGCTCTGTGCCAACCCTGAAATCCCCCATCAATGTTCCCCGGGACGAACCTATGGTTCCCCCTTAACGGAGCCTCCATCGAGCCCCCCACTTCTCCCCTATGTCGCCTCCACTGCCCCCAAATCTTTGAGGGTAGCCGCCACCACCGGACTCGTGGTATACCTCGTAGGAGGGAGCGGCCACGGCGCCGTTACCAGGGCCCCCAGGCTTGTATCTCCACAGGACGCCCTCTCCATCCGTTTCCATGCTGCCCCCTCCCCCTCCATCACCCACTTGCGCATCATCGACACATTGGTCGCCCATAATACCCTGAGAGTTTGGGTAACGGCAGCCCCCCCCCCATCTCTACCCCGCTCCAAGAAGACCCTCTTCACCCTCTGGGTCCCATGCACCCAAACAAAGCTCATGATGCTGCTGGTCACCCTTCTAAAAAAGACCCTAGGGATAAAGATGGGCAAACACTGGAAGAGGAACAAGAACATCGGGAGAACCGCCATTTTGACGGACTGCACTCTACCCGCCAACGATAGCGGCACCATGTCCCACCTTTTAAATTCCTCCTCCATCTGCTCCACCAGCCTGGTAAAATTAAGCTTATGGAGAGTCCCCCAACTCCTGGCCACCTGCACCCCCAGGTATCTGAAACTCTTCACTGCCCTCTTAAACGGGAGTCTCCAAATTCCCACCTCCTGATCACCCGGGTGTACTACAAATACCTCGCTCTTGCCTAAATTTAACTTATAGCCCGAGAAGTCCCCAAATTCCGCTAACAGCTCCATCACCCCCGGCATTCACCCTTCTGGGTCCGCCACATACAACAGCAGGTCGTCCGCATACAGCGATACCCGATGTTCCTCCCCACCCCGCACCAGACCCCTCCATCTCCCTGACTCCCTCAACGCCATAGCCAAAGGTTCAATCGCCAGTGCAAAGAGCAAGGGGGACAGGGGGCACCCCTGCCTGGTCCCACGGTAGAGCCTAAAGTACTCCGATCTTCCATTGGTAACTACACTTGCCATCGGAGCCGCGTAGAGCAGCCTCACCCATTTGATGAATCCCTCCCCAAATCCGAACCGCTCCAGCACCTCCCACAGGTACCCCCACTCAACTCTATCAAACGCTTTCTCTGCATCCAGCGCCACCACTATCTCCGCCTCCCCCTCCACTGCCGGCATCATGATAACATTTAGCAGTCTCCGCACATTCGTGTTGAGCTGCCGTCCCTTGACAAATCCTGTCTGGTCTTCGTGTATCAGAGAGGAGTTAGATGTTAAGGGACATGTGCACAAACGGTAGAGTAGCGATCCTGGGGGGATCTCACAGAGGTTCCAGCTCCCGAGAGGAAAGAACCAGAGATATAGTTGGGTCAAGAACTTCCTCTGCAAAGAAACAATGATGTACCCCTAGATACAGGACACTCGCTAGTAGAAAGACTGCTGCACATGGGAGGTGGGGGACCTGGACGGTGGTGGGGCATGGGAAAAAAGAGAAGAGAAGCCTTGCGGACTTGGAGCTTGTTGGAGGAGGTACATTCACTCATGCACAAGCAAGGAAAAAATAGGAGAAACTATGCATTGAGATAGGATCAAATGGATCAAAGGGCTGAAGAGGGCAAACTTCACCTTCATGTGCGCAGAGCTGAGCCTAACGCAGCTAAAGGGAACTAAAGGGAACTGTGCACTAAAGTGCACAGAGCGCACCTAATCAGAACTCGAATGCGCAGGTTCTCCCCGGAGGTGGAGGACAATATTAACAGTGCTGGCCAACCCATGTTCTGGTCCTGCGCCTGTCCCAGACTTGTTGGGTACTGGACATCCTCCTTTGAGGCCACGCCCAGGGTTGAGAACGAGGGTGGAGTCGTGCGGAAAAGTGACAGTCTTTGGGGTATCAGATCAGCCAGAGTGCTTCATGGGGAAGGGGAGCTGCTAATGCCTTAGCCTCCCTGATTGCCTGCCAGAGAACCCCACTTGGTTGGAGATTGGCAGCAACATCCAAGTCTCCAAGGCTGTCTGACCTGGCAGAATATCTCAGGCTGTAGAAAATAAAATTTTCCATCTGTGGATTGGAAGAAGGTGTGGCAGCTGTTTACCAACTTGTTTCAAGATCTGTTTGTAACCAACAACCAATAAAGTGGGGGGGGGGGGGGGAGAAGAGATACAGGACCAGCCACAGAACAGGGAAAAGAATGATGGGGGTTGTGATGGAGGTGGGTAAACACACACAAATGGAACCCATTGACAAAAGTGGCAGAAGGCCAGCTCATAGGCGAGCTAATGCCCGAACCAAACTGTACACAGATGTCTGTAAATAAGTGTTTTGGTCGTGGTGAAGAATATCAAATATGTAAGAAATGTAGGCTGATTCCCAGCATCTGTGGTATTTAGATCAGGACAGAAGTAACTTTCACAATCACGGACAACCTTTATCTTGGTTGGAGGTATGTTTTAAGGAGCGACTTCAAAATCAAGTGAACTATCCTCAATTAATTTGTTCCCAGCACATTGTTCCTTTTTGCTAAATGTTTGTAATTTAATTGGGAAACAAGATTAAGTTATCACATGGAAACTTTCCTGACCCAGACTCTGAAATGGATCAATTCTATGAACTGACGTGTTGCACAGAAAGAAAGCAAACCAATGCAAAACCTTGAGATAACACATATAACAGGTTATTAATTCACTCATTTCAGAGTCTTAACTCCGGCATAGTCCAGTTCTTACGAGTGTTAAGATGTTACTGGGAAGTTTTACTCTGCAAACAGTCACTTAAATTGTTTGTGTAAATATTTCAAAATAAGTTTGGTTTCAGTATGATTAAGCGGTGGTTATTTAAAGAGGTTAATTGTTTTTTTTGGGGGGGGGGGGGGGTGTCAATCAAGTTTTGTCTGACAGCAATGCATAATGTGAATTTGCACTGAAAAATCAAATCCACTGACTACTCACTCAGAGTCAGGTGAAAACTATCTATATAAAACGTTACAATCTCTGAACAAATTCTTCATAACTGATATACTTTATTTACAATTTTGATACTTCATGGAAATATAAAAATAGACCCAACTTCAGAACGTGCAAGTACAAATAGTAAAATTACATTTGAGTGCAAAATCATGAGGCATGTTTGTACTGCAAGTCTACTTCATATTCCTCTACATACCACTATTGTTTATAGGAAATGCTGTTTCAAAATTGTTGTATACAACACTGCAAATCTGTCCATTTACTCTGCAATTTTAGCTACTGAAAACTGGTTTAAACAGAACAAAATTCCCCATTCTTGTAATAACTAGACAATGTAATTTTGGGTTGGCACAATTTTACCTCATGGAACAAAGCTTTTACATTTCCCCCACCCCAAAATTGATCAATTTGTTTAAAATAAATAAATGATATCTGATCCCCCAATGATCTATAAAATAAAATAGTAGCAAGGTCTCAAAAGGATTCAACCTTAAACCCATACTTAACCTTCCCATCTAAATTTTGTTAATTCAAACATCTCAGATGGATATGTTAGAACACCCAGTGTAAGTGTCAGAAATGTACTATTTTTATTCACAAATGTCAGTTATGTGCTTGGGGAAGCACCCTTGTTCTGCAAACAAAGTACATGCTTCTTGTCAGTGATATGAATGGAATGAATGTGATGCTGGACATCAAATAATTTGCACTGACAACTCACTAAGGTCTTGGAATTAATTTTAAACACATCTTTCATGATGAGCAGTTAAGTCTAATGTCAAATCTCAAAATGCTAATCTGGTGTTCACCTGAACACAAGAGCATTATAAGTTTTTATGTGGTTATGAAACAAGACAAAAATGCCCCATTCGAACTTCAGCGCATCGAAAAAGGGCAAATTATTTCAGGAGGAAGAAATGCAGGATATATTCGAACCAGAGGACACAATCTCAGACTAAAGGGACGATCCTTTAAAACAGAGATGAGGAGGAATTTCTTCAGCCAGAGGGTGGTGAATCTGTGGAACTCTTTGCCACAGAAGGCTGTGGAGGCCAAATCAGTGAATGTCTTTAAGACAGAGGTGATAGGTTCTTGATTAATAAAAGGATCAAGGGCTAATAATAATCGCTTATTGTCACATGTAGGCTTCAATGAAGTTACTATGAAGAGCCCCTATTATGGGGTTTATGGGGAGAAGGCAGGATTAATGGGGATGAAAAAAAAATCAGCTATGATTGAATGGCGGAGCAGAATCGATGGGCCGAGTGGCCTAATTCTGCTCCTCTGCCTTATGGCCTAGGATGATATTAATTAGTGTTCGAAGGTTTCTTATCCAATACTTTAGATTCAATGGATACAAGCTTCAACCAGCATAAGCTTTCTGTCCTGAAGGGAATGTAAAAGAGAAGCCTTCCTGTTCAGAAATTAGTATCCAAAACAACGTACTGTTGTCACATATTCAACAATCTTGTCAGGTGCACAAAAAGATACGCATCTGCAAATTCAAATGTCCTTGTCCAATATTATGACAGGAAAATAATTTCTCTGAAGGGTGTTGTGCAGTTTTCTTTCTACGATTAACTAGGGAAACTTTATATTAAAATTAAATGGCTGGTGCACATTGAAAATTGGAAGGGTTGGTTTATGCAATTAGAGCTCTTGCAGTAAACAAGCCACATCTATAAGAATGAGTTGGGTACCTTCTTTCATAATGGAGACAAATGTCCAGTTTATATAAAGAATGAATGTCATAACTGATGATTCTATAGCAGCCAGCCAGGGTTCTAACATTTAGTGGTAAAGTTCAGATAAATTCATTTTTCGTTTGGTAGTACAGAACTTTTAAGTGTTGTTCAGAAATTAGATATGTCAAAGTTTTTAGTACTCAGCAGGACCACAATAATATGAATATAAAAAGGAGGAAACAACAATTTAAGCCCATTTCAGCCACATAAAATTAATTGATCCACCCCCCTAGACAATGCCTGGTTTAAATTTCAAACAACACTTCACAGTCAAAGGTCAGTCACCATCAACTGATGCAATTTCCATGGCAACACTTGCCAACCAATTAGCACTCAGTTATTTTTCCCCTGATATTGGTTTTCATACGAAGGGTTCTAATGTGTGCAAGACAAAAAGTTTAGACTTTTTAGCAACACTCAAAGAAATAGGCACAATTCTGAGAACTCTGATGATGGCATTTACCGGTAACAAATATAATATGCAAGTAAAGATTGAACACTATATAGAATTACAGCATAAACACCATTTCAAATATTAAAATTGCCCAACTTTCTCCCAAAATTATAAAAAAAGGTTCCACTGGAGAGTATATCCAGATGATATGTTATAAAGAAATAATCCTATTCTCTTGTATACAAGTATTAAACCATTCTCGTCTCCTTACACGTTAACAAATTACAAGGAGGATTAAATTAGATCAAATAGTGAATGGGACTTCAATGTACCTAAAAGACATTCCATGTAGGGATGAATACTAGAATATTTTGAAGTACTACAAGTTGACTTCCGTGAATTTGAAACAATTCCACAATATAACATGGAGTAGAACAAGTGCCATTGCATGCCGCTAAATTGCTCTCATTCTAACATTATTCAAAGAGCGCTTGGACCAATTACAAAATTGCCATTTAACTGCATCATATTTCCTCTTTTATCTTCAAAGCCAAGGGCTTTCAAATCACCTGTATAAATTAAGACAATATTTGGGGGAAATAAATTATTTTCAATGGGATCACATTTTATAAAGGCAATTTTCTTTTATTATAAGTGTACATTGCATTATATTTTTACGGAAAATATTTCAAAACTGTCCTTTGTGTGTGAAAAATACTACTTCTGAACATTTTTGGCTGAAAAAGAGCGTTACGCTGTTTAAAACTTTGACGTGGTTTCTGGCATCACATTCAACATTTCTGTTCTATGAAGTCTTTATAGAAATGAGTAGGCCAATACTCAAACTTAGTTAAAGTGGAACTTAAAATTAAAAGGTCCTCCTGAGCTGAAAGGATTGAACCCTTGCCATTGGTTCCAGGATCTGTGAAAGTGATGACCACCTCCGCCCTGTTGATTTTCTGGATCCAGGGGATCCTCGCCTGAATCAAATTTCTTCCTCATTTCTATAATGAAAAAAAACACAAAAATATTAGCTCTAGGGTCATGGTATCTTTTTGACACAGAAAATGGCTATTCAGCCCATTAAACGTCCATGCCAGGTCAGTCAATTTGATCGACAATTAGTTCCAGAACTCCACTCTATCCCATTAACCCCGTCGCCCCCCCCCCCCCTCCCCTATCCAATTTCCTTCTGAATTCATAGATATTCTCTGCTCCCAGCATCCTCATTAGCAGCAAGTTCCAGGTATTTGCTGGGTACAAAGGGCTTTCCTCACATTCTCCCAATCCATGTTCCCTAATCCTTGTGCAATAAATTGACAGGACTGTTCTTTTTCTACCTTGTCTAAACCCACCATAATTGTGCACATCTTTACCCAAATCTTCCATCAATCATCTTTGCTTTCTCCAGTCTAATCTTGTAGCTGAATTGCCTCATACCTGGGAACATTCTGGTAAATCTCTTCTGCATCCTTTCGGATTTTAACTTGATTCATGGAGGTGCAAGACCAAAACTGGATGCAATACTCTGATTGTAACCTATCCAGAGCTTTATGAAGATATCATAGATTTTACAGTGCAGAAGGAGGCCATTCGGCCCATCGAGTCTGCACCGGCTCTTGGAAACAGCACCCACCCAAGGTCAACAGCTCCACCCTATCCCCATAACCCAGTAACCCCACCGAACACTAAGGGCAATTTTGGATACTGAGGGCAATTTAGCATGGCCAATCCACCTAACCTGCACATCTTTTGACTGTGGGAGGAAACCGGAGCACCCGGAGGAAACCCACGCACACACGGGGAGGATGTACAGACTCCGCACAGACAGTGACCCAAGCCGGAATCGAACCTGGGGCCCTGGAGCTGTGAAGCATTTGTGCTATCCACAATGCTACCGTGCTGCCCTGATCGAATATAACTTCCTTGCTTTTGCTCTCAATACCTCTATTTAGATCTCATATCCTCTGCTAATTACTCAAATGCCCTTTCTTCAAAGATCTAACGCATGCACTACAAGGTCCCTCTTTCTCTTCACATTCTTTAGAGTTGTATGATTAAGACTTGTCTAACAGCCATGTCTTTTTGTAGTTGATTTGACACTCATTTCCCGCTATTTCAAGTTTGGTATCAAATTTTGAAATTATACTCTATTCCAATATTGAAATCCAAAAGCAGTCTGTCCTCTGTGAAACATGGGGCGGGATTCTCCGTTTCAGAGACAAACTTCTGATGCCGGGACAGAACCAGTGAACTTTTACGACAGCAGAAATGGCACCGGTCCCGGAGCAACACATCAACCTTTAATGGGCTAGCACCAACGGCACATGGAACACGAGCGATTCCAATGAAAAGTGTGTCTGATACTCCGTGGTCGGGATTGACACTCGAGAGGCTGACAAGCTGCAGCCGCATAATAGCACTCCAATCCCCAAACAAGATGGCAGCATGGAAAGCGGCATCCCGGTTTGCGGACATGGAGCTGGAGACCTTGCTGGTCCGCACCGCCAGGGTGAATAGGCAGAACTGTGTCCCTGACATCAACCCCACCGTACCACACACCCATAACCCACCCCACCACCCAGAGGGTGACCGGATGCCTACCCGCTGGCAGTGTGCGCACTCCGCACCACATGCCACGACCCATACCGGCCACCATGGCCAGATGCCCCAGCCACAAAGGCCACCAGCTACCCACTCGTACACTACATGTATCCGACTGCCTAACACTGTGCACTTTGTCTATCTGCCTCCGCCGTCCCGCTGGGAGAGATGCCGGAAGAGGACCACCAGATCTTCAGCACCTCACTGTGGTGGAGCAGCAGGCACTGGACCTGGTTGGTGGGCTCAGAAAGAGGGCAGGTCGCTGAGGCAGAAGTCGGCAATGGTGAGCAAGTGAGACCCCGCTGAGTTGCAGTTCCCCATGGTACATGTGTCAGCACTCCACACTTCACACCACAGTGGCACGCACTGCTGCCTCACCATGCCAGGAACCCAGGTTCAATTCCGGCCTTGGGTGACTGTGTGGAGTTTGCACATTCTCTCAGTTCTTTCAGTGTCTGCGTGTGTTTCTTTTGGGTGCTCCAGTTTCCACCCACAGTCCAAAGATGTGTAAGGTTAGGTGGATTGGCCATGCTAAACTGCCACTTTGTGTCCGCAAAATAAAAGGTTAGGTGGGGTTAGGGCTGAGGCGTGGGTCTTGGGGAGGGAGGTTGGCGCTCCTTTGGAGGGCCATTGCAGGCCTGATAGGCTGAATGGCCTCCTCCTGGACTGTAGAGAGTCGATGAATCACCCATTCCCCAAAGCATGATCCAGTCACGCGTCATATCTTGCAGAATCACCTGGTGACGAAGTGGGCCCTACTGATGACCCCGATCCCAACCAAGCGGACAGCAGCGAGGCAGACTTCCTGTCACAACTTCAACACCCTCCACCATCCCAGAGACACTCACTTCAGTGGCACACTTTAGCAGAGGCTCCTGAGGCACTATCTGATGCAACCACTCATGCTGCGGTACAGCAAGTGGAGGTAGGAACCCGCAAGGGGGCAGCCGGTTGGAGGATGGCCCTCGCCAAGGGACTAGCTACTATCCAGACAGGCTTCTGGAAAAGGTTTATAGTGGAGATGCGGTCACAGAGCGAGGGACTTCATGATGGGGGGTTGTCAGCAACCATCCAGCACCTGCAGGTGCAGTTGGAGGAGTCCAACCGCCTGCAGGGGCAGGAGGCAGTGCCAACCAACCATGAACCATGCTCCAGAGGGAGGTGGCACAGACCCAGAGGGAAGTAGCACAAGACCCAGAGGGAGGTAGCACAAGACCCAGAGGGAGGTAGCACAAGACCCAGAGGGAGGTAGCACAAGACCCAGAGGGAGGTAGCACAGACCCAGAGGGAGATGGTCCACTCCCTGTGCTCCATGGCAGTGAGTACTGAGAACCTGGTCAAGACGAGAGGGGCTCTCAGGACAGGCAGTGCCAGGTGGCAGGGAAGCTTCAGGGGTTAGCTCCGTTTGCACCCCCGTCCCAAGGAGTTGCCCAGGGGCAATCGGGCACCGAGGGAGAAGGAGGTGGTGATGAGGCTCGTGCGGTGACTCTCGCAGGGGTGGTGCTGGAACACCACAGCACCTCTGACTCTGCCCTCCTGTTCCGGGCACACTTGATGGGCTGCAGGCAGCACCATGCCACCTGCATCACTCAAGCAGCAGCCAGGCCCAGTTGCTCCAGAAAATGGTCGGCAAAGGGGGTATAGGTCACAGGGCGGGAACCTTAACAGGCTGCCTCCACGTCTGATGTATTGCCTGGGGATCCACCTAGACGCAAGCCCAGAAGCCAGAAAGATAGACGCCAGCTAAGTTGGCATGGGTGCAGCACAAAGCGTTAGGGGCAAGGGCATAAATGTTCATCGTTTCACAATAAACACCTGTTCACAATGTTTCAACCTGCCTCAGAGATCTATCAGAATGGTATGAAGGATGGCCTGGCTGCAGGGACCCCAGATCAGCCCGCGCTCACCACTGCCGGGAGGGTGGTCATGGAAGCTGGAGGAGTCCTAGTCGGTGGTAGTCGTGGTCGTGCAGTGGATCCAGCTTGGAGGCACTGGTGAAGGCATGTCTTCCGTTAGTGGCAGTGAAATATTCATCAAACCTGGTAGTTGTCTCAGTTTTGAAGACACACTCAGACAGCATTTTAAGCTTTGGACAGTGTCAAGATTGGCCCCTATGTGCAAAAATAATTTGTTTGAGCCGGCAAGATTAGATGCTGCATTTGGGGGATGGAAAAGGAGGGGAAAGGAGAGGATTTCTTTCTGGAGGGGCAGTTCACCATCTTGGTGAAGCTGAAGGAGAAAGCAGAGGTGGTGGTGGAAGATCTATTTAGATACTTCCAGGTATGGAATTTTGTTTGTAGGACATTCCCGATAACACTACCGTCTAGTTTATTTGAGAGGATTCTTTCCTGCACAGGGTCAGAGGAGGGCAGCACATTTCAGGATATATGGATGGATCTTGGGGGAGGAGCAGGCCCCGATAAAAGATGTGAAGGTCAGATGGGAGGAGGAGCAGGGATCCTTAGAGGTGTGGAGCGAGTCCTCCGCAGAGTGAAGCTACATCATCCGGCACAAGGTTGAGTTTGATTCAGCTCAAGGTGGCGTTCCGGGCTCACCTCACCAAGGCCAGAATGAGTCTATTTTCTGACGGGGTTGAGGGTAGGTGTGAGCGGTGTTCGAGAGGACCTGCAAATCACATGCACATGTTCTGGTCCCAAATTGGTGGGTTTTTGGGTGTTTTGGGCACCATATAGTCAATCCTAAATATTGATTTAGAACCCGATCACTAGACTAGATCGGCCAGAGTTGAGGACTGGTACAGGGGCAGGTGCTCTGCCATTTGTCTCGTTGATTGCTCAGAGGCAAATTCTACTGAGCTGCAGACAGGCGACATCACCTTGTGGCGCAGCGTGTCTAAGTGACTTGGGGTTGCTGCACCTCGGGAAGGTAAAAATTACAGTGGGGGATCAATCGAAGGTCCCACCCAAGGTGGTGGCCTTTCATTTTGCACTTAAGAATTGATCATCGTTAGTGGGAGAATGAGGTTCACTGGTGTGGTTTGTTTGGGGTACATTGCTGTGTGGGGGCCCCCGCAGAACAAACGTAATCGTCTTAGGCTGGAGAAAGTCATACATCCCTGGTGGCACATCTGACCTTCAGTTCAAAGGATTCTTCACCAGGCGATCAAAGCCACGACATTGGCCTCCTTCCTTGCCTCCAGCAGCCTCCCTTACAGCTTAACCTCCGTCCCCACTATCCTGAATGTCCTGAAAACTGCCTCCCAAAAATTCTCCAACTTGTCACAGCCACAAAACATGGGAGCATGATTCGTTGGCTGCCCGCACTTCTCACACCCATGGAAGAACCTACTCATCCTAGCCAGAGTCATGTGTACCCTGTGCACCACTTTGAACTGAATCAAGCTCATTCTGGCCTCCAGTGGATGCCTCTTCCCTCCTGCAACCCGTCCAGGAACCATTCCATATCCCCTGCCTCTCCAATCAGCTCAGTCTTGTCATAGAACGCCTTGAACACCTTATTTACCTTTTCCAGCTCCAACATCATCTCCCTCTTACCTTCAAAATATGCCTGATGCCGCAACTGGTTGGTCAACACAAGATTCCCTTCTCCCAATATTCATATGCACCCTCCCCATGCCCCCTCGGATTGTCTGTCTTCAACCAATCAAACTACCCCTGCAACATCTTCCTTACCGCCAACTGCTTCATCGGGACTGCTGAGTAGCCTCTATTTACCTTAACTATCTCTTCTACTAGCCGCCTGTGCTCCTCCCTCCTCCTATCCCTATGAGCCTTAAACAAAATAATCTTACCTTCGACCACCACCTTCAAAGCCTCCCAAAACGAGAACACCTCATCATTGTGATTAAGCTCCATATAGTTCTTAATCGCCACGCTCGCCTCTCACAAGACGTCTCATCTGCCAGAAGTCCCAAATCCAACCTCCACCCCAGCCTTTGCACCTGTCACAAACTAACCTCACATGCGGCGCATGAGCCGAGATCACAATTCCCGCATATTCCACTCCTACCATCCCCATCAGCACTGCCCGACTTACCACACGTAGACCCGATACACATGCGAGAAGCAATATTCCCTTGCTCCTGTGTTCCTGAACCTCCATGGATCCACCATCCCCATCCTTCCCATAAACTCTCCCAGCTCTTTCGCTTTGCTCGACTTCCCATCGACTTGGGGCTTGACCTGTCCAACTTCGGCTCCATAACACATTAAAATCCCCTCCCATAATCAGTTGGTGAGAATCTAAGTTCAAAATTTCCCCCAGTAACCTCTTTCCAAACCCAGCCTTATCCCAATTCAGCGCATACACATTTAACACCACCGACATCCAGCACCCCACTCACTATCACGTACCACTAGCAAACACTCAGCCCCACCCTCCGCTCTCCCTCAGTGTACCCAAACAGATGCCGGAGAACGATCCCTCTCAATACGAGTGGATCGGACTCATAGGTCGTGGAGGCCTATACCAAGGCTGCCAAGAGTAGTGACTGTTTATTTCCGTAGGTACAGCATGAAGGAGAAGGTCCTGTTCCGGCATCATCTCCCTCTTACCTGCAAAATATCCCTCGACACTGCCTGATGCCACAACTGGTTGGCCGACACAAGATTCCCTTCTCCCAATACTCATATGCACCCTCCCCATGCCCTCTGCAGCTGCCCCACCGGATTACCCAATTGTGCGGTATACATCAACAATATGGTAATTTTCAGCCAGACATGGACAGAACGTTTGAAGCATCTGATGGAATTATTCAATCGACTTCAGGAAATGGGTTTGGTGGCAAACCTAGCCAAAAGTGAATTTGGAAAAGCCCAAGTCACCTTCCTTGGCCATGCAATTGGACAGGGTCGAATGGTCCCACGGGATGTGAAAATAAAAGTTATTGGGGAGTTTCCGATACCCTCGACAAAGGGAAATAATGCGATTTCTTGGCATGAGTGGATTTTACTGGAAATTTGTGCTGAATTTTAGCAGTGTGGTCGCTCCACTGACAGACTTGCTAAAGAACCGTGACAAATTCCAGTGGACAGCAGAGTGTCACCAGGCATTTGACGGCCTGAAGGCTGTGTTAACCACTGCTCCTGTGTTAGGCATCCCAAATTACACAAAACCATTCAAAGTGGCTGTTGATGCGAGTGATGTGGGCGTAGGTGCGGTGCTCTTACAAGACGATGGACTAGAGCAGCCTATTGGTTATCTTTTGAAGAAACTAAATAAGCACCAGAAGTATTTAACGATTGAGAAGGAGACTTTGAGCTTGGTGCTGGCTTTGCAACATTTTCAGATTTATATTACCAGCAATTCGTCTGAAACAATTATATATACTGATCACAATCCATTGACGTTTTTTGGAGCGATTCCGGAATAACAATGCCAGACTGTCGATGGAGTTTATGGTTACAGCCATTTCATTTAAAAATCATACATGTGGCAGGACGGGAAAACGGGATGGCTGATGCTTTGTCACGAATGTGATGAACAGAAGCAGGTTCAGTGGAGGAAGAAGAACTAAAATGGACTATATTATTATAAATGTTTGCATGTTTTGTTTTGCTAAACAAAAAAAGTATATTTACTGTCCATATTTCTTAAAGGAAAGTGAAAAAGTGAAAAATGAAACCATCTTGAAATTGATGGGGTTTTTTTCGGGGGGGGGGGGTGGGAAGAGGAGGTGCCATGCGAGGGTCCCTTAAAGAAATGGGTGTTTATCAAATAGCTGCAGTAATGTCATTATGTGGGTGGAGTGGAGCTGTGTTTCTGAGCTTTTACTTTCGTTTTGAGCTGGAAGCTGTTTTGTAGCTGAGTTTTTAGTTTAGTTTTCAGTTGGGAGCTGCATTCAAACAAGGTGTATTTTGATCTCTCTCTGCATGTTAAAGAATGTCTTCAGATCACTTGATAATTTAAAAGTGATAAGTGCTTTCTGTAGAGAATTCAAACCTGCTGTCTTTGTTAAAAAGGGTATTTTGACTTATGGATGTTGTTAGGAAAGGTATTAAGGGTTACCTACAGAGTATTGCATCTGTGGGGATTATTTGTGTTGGTTGTTGTCATACTGTTTACTGTATGTTTATAAAATGTTAACTGGGTTCATAAAATAAACATTGTTTTGTTTAAAAATATTTAAGGGGTGGGATTCTCCCACATATCGGCTAAGAATTGATGTCAGCGTCAAAGGTCGTTTCGGGGCCCCATTCTCCGGTCCACCCGGGAGCTAGTGGGGGCGTGGCGGGAAGCGCAGGGGCGTGGCGGGAAGCGCAGGGGCGTGGCGGGAAGCGCAGGGGAGTGGCGGGAAGCACGGCCGTAGAGGAGCGTCAGAGGCGGCGCACACAAGGCGACGCGAGCGCACAGACTGCCGACAGAGCAAGATGGCGCCACGCCGGGCAGCGCCCCGGTTTATGGACCACGACCAGGAGACGGTCCAGGACACCCTCAAGGGACTAACCAACTTGGCCCGGCTTCTGTGGAGGGAGGTGGGTGTGGCCGTCAGTGCCATCGCGGTGGGCCGTCAGTGCCATCACAGTGACACCAAGGACTGGTGAGCAGTGTCGCACAAAGGTGAACGACCTACTCCAGTCAGCCAGGGAGAGTACCCAGCAATGTACTCATGGCACCAAACCCTCTGCCCCCCACACGTGACACCCACCCCCTCCTCCGGGGATGGTACAACCACAGCCATGACCCACATGGCTGCAGCCACCCATGCAAGCCGTGTTGTCTGTGTGACCTGTGCACCCATGCCAACATAGACCCACCTGCCAGGTTGTATGCATCGGACTGTTGGGGAGGTTTTAAATTAATGTGGCAGGGGGATGGGAACCAGATTAGGAAGTTAGAGGTCAGTAAAGAGGCAGCAACTAAAGCCAGAAAGGTACTAGATAATAAACTCAATGTGACTAAGGGTAGACAGGGAAGAGATGATGAACGCAAAGGGACAAGTGGTCTGAGGTGCATTTGTTTTAATGCCAGAAGTGTAGCAGGTAAGGCAGATGAATTTAGGGCTTGGATTAGTACCTGGGAATATGATACTATTGGTATTACTGAGACTTGGTTGAGGGAAGGGCAGGACTGGCAACTGAATATCCCAGGGTATAGATGCTTCAGGAGGCATAGAGAGGGAGGTAAAAGGGGTGGAGGAGTTGCATTACTGGTCAGAGATGATATCACAGCTGTGATTAAGGAGGACACTCTGGAGGATTCGAGCACTGAGGCAATATGGGTGGAGCTAAGAAATAGGAAGGGTGCAGTAACATTGTTGGGACTTTATTACAGGCCTCCCAAAAGCGAGCATGAAGTAGAGATACAAATATGCAGACAGATAATAGAAAAATGTAGGAGCAATATACCATAGAATTTACAGTGCAGAAGGAGGCCATTCGGCCCATCGAGTCTGCACCGGCTCCTGGAAAGAGCACTCTACCCAAGGTTAACACCTCCACCCTATCCCCATAACCGAGTAACCCCATCCAATACTAAGGGCAATTTTGGATACTACGGCAATTTTGGACACTAAGGGCAATTTATTATGGCCAATCCACCTAACCTGCACATCTTTGGACTGTGGGAGGAAACCGGAGCACCCGGAGGAAACCCACGCACACACGGGGAGGATGTGCAGACTCCGCACAGACAGTGACCCAGGCCGGAATCGAACCTGGGACCCTGGAGCTGTTAAGCGATTGTGCTATCCACAATGCTACCGTGCTACTGTGATGGGAGATTTTAACTTCCCCAACATTGAATGGGATTCGTGTAGTGTTGGAGGCGTAGATGGAGCACAGTTTGTAAGGAGCATCCAGGAGAGTTTTTTTAGAGCAGTATGTAAATAGTCCAACTCGGGAAGGGACCATACTGGACCTGGTATTGGGGAATGATCCCGGCCAGGTGATTGAAGTTTCAGTCGGTGACTACTTTGGGAATAGCGATCACAATTCCGTAAGTTTTAGAATACTCATGGACAAGGACGAGAGTGGTCCTAAAGGAAGAGTGCTAAATTGGGGAAAGGCAGAGTATAACAAAATTCGGCAGGAGCTAGGAAATGTGGATTGGGAGCAGCTGTTTAAGGGTAAATCCACATTTGAAATGTGGGAGTCTTTTAAGGAAAGGTTGATTAGAGTGCAGGACAGACATGTCCCTGGGAAAATGAGGGATAGAAATGGCAAGGTTAGGGAACCATGGATAACAGGTGGAATTGTGAGACTAGCTAAGATGAGAAAGGAAGCATACATAAGATTGAGGCAACTCAAAACTGATGAAGCTTTGGAGGAATATAGGAAAAGGAGGACGAATCTCAAAAGCGCAATAAAGAGGACTTAAAAGGGGTCATGAAATATCTTTGGCTAACAGGTTTAAAGAAAATCCCAAAGCCTTTTATTCGTATATAAGGAGCAAGTGGGTAACTAGAGAAAGGATTGGCCCACTCAAAGACAAAAGAGGGAATTTATGCGTGGAGTCAGAGGAAATGGGTGAGATTCTTAATGAGTACTTTGTATCGGTATTCACGAAGGAGAGAGACAGGACAGATGTTGAGGCTAGGGATGGATGTTTAAATACTCTAGGCCAAGTTGTCATACGGAAGGGGGATGTTTTGGGTATTCTAAAATACATTAAGGTGGACAAGTCCCCAGTACCGGATGGGATCTATCCCAGGTTTCTGAGGGAAGTGAGGGTCGAAATAGCTGGGGCCTTAACAAATATCTTTGCAGCGGGTGAGGTCCTGGAGGACTGGAGAATTGCTAATGCTGTCCCTGTATTTAAGAAGGGTAGCAGGGATAATCCAGGGAATTATACACCTGTGAACTTGACTTCAGTGGCAGGTAAACTGTTAGATAGAGAAATACAGCAGAAACCGGCCCTTCGGCCCACGATGTTGCGCCGAACCTTTGTCCTAGGTTAATCATAGAATTTTGGACAATTTTTCATGGCCAATCCACCCAACCTGCACATCTTTGGACTGTGGGAGGAAACCGGAGTACCCGGAGGAAACCCACGCAGTCACGGGGAGGATGTGCAGACTCCACACAGACAGCGACCCAAGTCGAAATCGAACAGGGGACCCTGGAGCTGTGAAGCAATTGTGCGATTCACAATGCTACCGTGCTGCCCTTAAGAAGTTAACCTAAACTCCATTATTCTACCCTAATCCATGTACCTATCCAATAGCCGCTTGAAGGTCCCTAACTTTTCCGACTCAACTACTTCCACAGGCAGTGCATTCCATGCCCCCACTACTCTCTGGGTAAAGAACCTACCTCTGACATCCCCTCTATATCTTCCACCATTTATCTTAAATTTATGTCCCCTTGTAATGGTGTGTTCCACCCGGGGAAAAAGTCTCTGACTGTCTACTCTATCTATTCCCCTAATCATCTTATAAACCTCTATCAAGTCGCCCCTCATCCTTCTCCGTTCTAATGAGAAAAGGCCTAGCACCCTCAACCTTTCCTCGTATGACCTACTCTCCATTCCAGGCAACATCCTGGTAAATCTCCTTTGCACCTTTTCCAAAGCTTCCACATCCTTCCTAAAATGAGGTGACCAGAACTGCACACAGTACTCCAAATGTGGCCTGACCAAGGTTTTGTACAGCTGCATCATCACCTCACGGCTCTTAAATTCAATCCCTCTGCTAATGAACGCTAGCACACCATAGGCCTTCTTCACAGCTCTATCCACTTGAGTGGCAACTTTCAAAGATCTATGAACATAGACCCCAAGGTCTCTCTGCTCCTCCACATTGCCAAGAACCCTACCATTAACCCTGTATTCCGCATTCATATTTGCCCTTCCAAAATGGACAACCTCACACTTGTCAGGGTTAAACTCCATCTGCCACTTCTCAACCCAGCTCTGCATTCTATCTATGTCTTTTTGAAGCCGACAACAGCCCTCCTCACTATCCACAACTCCACCAATCTTCGTATCATCTGCAAATTTACTGACCCACCCTTCAACTCCCTCATCCAAGTCGTTAATGAAAATCACAAACAGCAGAGGACCCAGAACTGATCCCTGCGGTACGCCACTGATAACTGGGCTCCAGGCTGAATATTTGCCATCCACCACCACTCTCTGTCTTCTATCGGTTAGCCAGTTTGTTATCCAACTGGCCAAATTTCCCACTATCCCATGCCTCCTCCTGCATAAGCCAACCATGGGGAACCTTACCAAATGCCTTACTAAAATCCATGTACACTACATCCACTGCTTTACCTTCATCCACATGCTTGGTCACCTCCTCAAAGAAGTCAATAAGACTTGTAAGGCAAGACCTACCCCTCACAAATCCGTGCTGACCATCCCTAATCAAGCAATGCCTTTCCAGATGCTCAGAAATCCTATCCCTCAGTACCCTTTCCATTACTTTGCCTACCACCGAAGTAAGACTAACTGGCCTGTAATTCCCAGGGTTACCCCTATTCCCTTTTTTGAACAGGGGCACGACATTCGCCACTCTCCAATCCTCTGGTACCACCCCTGTTGACAGCGAGGACGAAAAGATCATTGCCAACGGCTCTGCAATTTCATTTATTGCTTCCCATAGAATAAGAACATAAGAACATAAGAACTAGGAGCAGGAGTAGGCCATCTGGCCCCTCGAGCCTGCTCCGCCATTCAATGAGATCATGGCTGATCTTTTGTGGACTCAGGTTTTGTGGACTTTTGTGGAATCCTTGGATATATCCCGTCAGGCCCAGGGGACTTGTCCATTCTCAAGTTTTTCAAAACGCGCAACACATCTTCCTTCCTGACAAGTATCTCCTCAAGCTTATCAGTCTGCTTCACGCTATCCTCTCCAACAATATGGCCCCTCTCGTTTGTAAATACTGAAGAAAAATACTTATTCAAGACCTCTCCTATCTCTTCAGACTCAATACACAATCTCCTGCTACTGTCCTTAATCGGACCTACCCTCGCTCTAGTCATTCTCATATTTCTCACATATGTGTAAAAGGCCTTGGGGTTTTCCTTGATCCTACCCGCCAAAGATTTTTCATGCCCTCTCTTAGCTCTCCTAATCCCTATCTTCAGCTCCCTCCTGGCTATCTTGTATCCCTCCAGCGCCCTGTCTGAACCTTGTTTCCTCAGCCTTACATAAGTCTCCTTCTTCCTCTTAACAAGACATTCAACCTCTCTTGTCAACCATGGTTCCCTCACTCGACCATCTCTTCCCTGCCTGACAGGGACATACATATCAAAGACACGCAGTACCTGTTCCTTGAACAAGTTCCACATTTCACTTGTGTCCTTCCCTGACAGCCTATGTTCCCAACTTCTGCACTTCAATTCTTGTCTGACAGCATTGTATTTACCCTTCCCCCAATTGTAAACCTTGCCCTGTTGCACGCATCTATCCCTCTCCATAACTAAAGTGAAAGTCACAGAATTGTGGTCACTACCTCCAAAATGCTCCCCCACTAACAAATCTATCACCTGCCCTGGTTCATTACCAAGTACTAAATCCAATATGGCCTCCCCTCTGGTCGGACAATCTACATACTGTGTTAGAAAAGCTTCCTGGACACACTGCACAAACACTACCCCATCCAAACTATTTGATCTGAAGAGTTTCCACTCAATGTTTGGGAAGTTGAAGTCACCCATGACTTCTGCACCTTTCCAAAATCTGTTTCCCAATCTGTTCCTCCATATCTCTGCTGCTATTGAGGGACCTATAGAAAACTCCCAACAAGGTGACTGCTCCTTTCCTATTTCTGACTTCAACCCATATTACCTCAGTAGGCAGATCCCCCTCGAACTGCCTTTCTGCAGCTGTTATACTATCTCTAATTAACCACCTCCCCCCCCCCCCCCCCCCCCCCCACCTCTTTCACCATCCTCCCTAATCTTGTTGAAACATCTATAGCCAGGGACCTCCAACAACCATTTCTACCCCTCTTCTATCCAAGTTTCCGTGATGGCCACCACATCGTAGTCCCAAGTACCGATCCATGCCTTAAGTTCACCCACCTTATTCCTGATGCTTCTTGCATTAAAGTATACACACTTCAACCCATCTCCTTGCCTGCAAGTACTCTCCTTTGTCATTGTTACCTTCCCCACTGCATCACTACGTGCTTTGGCGTCCTGACTATCATCTTCCTTAGTTGCTGGACCACAGATCCCATTCCCCTGCCAAATTAGTTTAAACCCTCCCGAAGAGTACTAGAAAACCTCCCCTCCAGGATATTGGTGCCCCTCTGGTTCAGATGCAACCCATCCTGCTTGTCCAGGTCCCACCATCCCCAGAATGCGCTCCAATTATTCAAATACCTGAAGCCCTCCCTCCTACACCATTCCTGCAGCCACGTGTTCAACTGCACTCTCTCCCTATTCCTAGCCTCGCTATCACGTGGCACCGGCAACAAACCAGAGATGACAACTCTGTCTGTCCTGGCCTTTAACTTCCAGCCTAACTCCCTAAACTTGTTTATTACCTCCATACCCTTTTTCCTACCTACATCGTTGGTACCAATGTGCACCACGACTTCTGGCTGCTCCCCCTCCCCCTTCAGGATCCTGAAGACACGATCCGAGACATCCCTGGACCTGGCACCCGGGAGGCAACATACCTTTTGGGAGTCTCGCTCGCGACCACAGAATCTCCTATCTATTCCCCTAACCATTGAATCTCCTATTACTATTGCTTTTCTATGCTCTTCCCTTCCCTTCTGAGCCCCAGAGCCAGACTCAGTGCCAGAGACCTGGCCGCTGGGGCCTTCCCCCGGTAGGTCATCCCCCCTGAACAGCATCCAAAACGGTATACTTGTTTTGAAGGGGAACGGCCACGAGGGATCCCTGCACTGTCTGCCTGTTAGTTTTCTTTCCCCTGACTGTAACCCAGCTACTCTTGTCCAGTACCTTTGGTGTGGCTACCTCCCTGTCACTCTTCTCTATAACCCCCTCTGCCTCCCGGATGATCCGAAGTTCATCCAGCTCCAGTACCTTAACACGGTCTCTGAGGAGCTGGAGTTGGGTAAACTTCCCGCAGGTATATTCAGCGGGGACAGCAGTGGTTTCCCTCACCACCCACATCCTACAGGAGGAGCATGCAACTGCCCTAGCCTCCATCCCCTCTTACTTTACAGAATTAGCTGCCCCTTGGACCAACTGGACCTCCGCCCTCCGACTCTACTTCCAGTCAGCTGTACTCTAAACTCCTGGCTCCCTTCACGCTCTTTGATAAATATAGGAAATGAAATGTAAGGAGCACCTTACTCCCTCCTCACCTAACTCCCTCAGTCACCAAACTCTCACTGTAGCATTCAAATGCCACAAGCTCAGCACTCCAGTCTGCTGTTGGAGAAGATACTGAGGGATAGGATCTATTCACATCTGGAAAAAAATAGACTTATCAGTGAAAGGCAGCATGGTTTTGTGCAGGGAAGGTCATGTCTTACAAACCTAATAGAATTCTTTGAGGAAGTGACAAAGTTAATTGATGAGGGAAGGGCTGTAGATGTCATATACAGGCGTTTGATAAAGTTTCCCATGGCAGGTTGATGGAAAAAGTGAAGTCGTATGGGGTTCAGGGTGTACTAGCTAGATGGATAAAGAACTGGCTGGGCAACAGGTGACAGAGAGTAGTGGTGGAAGGGAGTGTCTCAAAATGGAGAAGGGTGACTAGTGGTGTTCCACAGGGATCCGTGCTCGGACCACTGTTGTTTGTGATATACATAAATGACCTGGAGGAAGGTATAGGTGGTCTGATTAGCAAGTTTGCAGATGATACTAAGATTGGTGGAGTTGCAGATAGCGAGGAGGACTGTCAGAGAATACAGCAAAATATAGATAGATTGGAGAGTTGGGCAGAGAAATGGCAGGTGGAGTTCAATCCAGGCAAATGCGAGGTGATGCATTTTGGAAGATCAAATTCAAGAGCGGACTATATGGTCAATGGAAGGGTCTCGGGGAAAATTGATGTACAGAGAGATCTGGGAGTTCAGGTCCATTGTACCCTGAAGGTGGCAACACAGGTCGATAGAGTGGTCAAGAAGGCATACAGCATGCTTGCCTTCATCGGACGGGGTATTGAGTACAAGAGTCGGCAGGTCATGTTACAGTTGTGTAGGACTTTGGTTAGGCCACATTTGGAATACTGGGTGCAGTTCAGGTCGCCAGATTACTAAAAGGATGTGGATGCTTTAGAGAGGGTGCAGAGGAGGTTCACCAGGATGTTGCCTGGTATGGAGGGTGCTAGCTCTGAAGAAAGGTTGAGTAGATTAGGATTGTTTTCGTTGGAAAGACGGAATTTGAGGGGGGACCTGAATGAGGTCTACAAAATTGAGAGGTATGGACGGGGTGGATAGCAACAAGCTTTTTCCAAGAGTGGGGGTGTCAGTTACAAGGGGTCACGATTTCAAGGTGAGAGGGGGAAAGTGTAAGGGAGATGTGCATTGAAAGTTTTTTACGCCGAGGGTGGTGGGTGCCTGGAACACTTTGCCAGCGAAGGTGGTAGAGGCAGGCACGATAGCATCATTTAAGATGCATCTAGAGATATATGAACGGGCGGGGAACAGAGGGAAGTAGACCTTGGAAAATAGGAGACAGGTTTAGATAAAGGATCTGGAACGGCGAAGGCTGGGAGGGCCGAAGGGCCTGTTCCTGTGCTGTAATTTTCTTTGTCCTTTGTTCTTCCTCCCCCCCCTTCTGCTCTCTGCTCCCTCCTCCCCTCCCCTCCCACCTCCTTCTGCACACTCCTCCTCAGCCCCTTCCCCTCACCGCGATCCACACCCCTGTCCACCTGCCCAACCATGATGGTGTGTCTTGCAGGGCCACACAGCGACCGAACGGGCCCTCCTGACAGACCACGCCTATGCGCAGCACCTGGCCGTACAGCCAAGGCAGATCAACCAGGCCCACGTGGCAGACCCCGCCCGCGCCCAGCGCCTGGCCACCCAGCCGACACAGGTCGACCGGGCCCATCAGGCTTACACCGCCTCCGCCCAGCACTTGGACGGGCAGCCCACAAGGACTCTAGCAGCGACGGGGAGGGCAGCTCCAACAACAGCCCTCCTGCCCAGTCCAGCGACAACACGACGACACAGGACACTAGCACACAGGGGACAGACCAACACGACACAGGACACCAGTACACAGGGGACAGACAGGCAGACATGAAAGAACACAATACAACACCAATACGGAGGGGACGGACAGACAGGACACTGCACCCCAGGGGACCTCCGACCACAGGTCCAATGAAGACAGTGGTTGCGTCACAGCTGTTTCCCACACCCTTCGCCACCGCAGAGACTCTCACCTTGGTTGGCCAGTTTAGTCATGAGGCTTCTGGGACACTAACTGGTGTGCACCACACAGCCGCTCCGGTACAGCAGGTGGAGGTAGGAGCAGCTGAGGGGCCGGACGGTCGGAGGACAGCCTGGCCCCAGTGAACAGCTGCCGCCCAGACTGGTCCCAGGTTCCTGGAATTCCCTCATCCATCCACAGATCCAATGCACTCAGGGACGATCGAAGGGGGTGACGGCCGATTTCCAGCACCTGCAGGAGTGCAGGAGTCCAGGAGCAGGAAATTATGCCGGTCACGAGTGCCACACAGGCCAACACCACACGGTTGGCTTCCGCAATGGAGGCAATGGTGGCGACGCTGTCTCGCATGGGTCTAGGTTTGCCCGCAGCCCTCTCACAGGCAGCCATGAGCCAGAGCCAGCTGAACATTGCAGAGGCGCTCAATAACCTAGCCCGGTCTCAGCAGGCCATCGCTGAGAGCATCAGCTGGCCAGCGTTGTACAGAGCCAGACAGGGATGGCCAACTCCCTGAGCTCTATGGCTGCAAACGTTCAGACCCTTGTCGATACCAGGGCAGGCCTCCAGGACTGGCAGCACCAGGTGACCGGGGTGCTGCGGGTGCTGGATCCGCTCGCACCCCCGTCCCATGGAGAGCCCCGGGGGTCACCGGGACCCCGATGGAGGAGGAGGTGATGTGACCCGTTCCAGGTGCCCCTGCATGGAGGTCCTGGAACTCGGCGAAACCTCGGACCACCTACTGCAGTGGGCAGAGCAGGGTGGCACCATGCCATCCTAATAGGTGTAGCCCAGCCCATCCAGGCTGGGCCACCCCAGGAAACGGCCGCGAAAGGGGACCCTAGTCACAGGGCAGGGGTCACAGGAGTCCGCCTCCAGTTCTGCTGTACCGTCTGGGGGAACACCTAGACGTAGTAATTGGCCCCGTAAAGGTCAGAAAGGTAGACACTGATGAAGTTGGCACGGGTGCAGTGAGTCTGTTATTAAACACCTTTCACACCTCTGTACAGTGTACTCTGTACTCTGTACGATGCGTCTGGGGGTGGGGCGGGGACTGGGTGCCAGTGTGGATGCGGGGTGCTGCGATGGAATGATGAGCTCCGGTGTGTGTGACGTGCGGCCCAGCCGACCGCAGAAGCGGCCAGGGAGGGAACAGACCACGGGACTCAGCCCAACCTGCCTCAGGAAGCCCCTGCCCACGACCCAGGATCCCCAAAATGGCGGAGACCCTACGCGAGGACCCGAACGCGCTGCAAGATATTCACGTGCCCTCAAACGCCGGGACCCATCCTGATTGCAAATATGCCCCCCTGGCAACCCCTCTACCTCAAGCAGCGCCTGGGACCCTGCGAGACGCTACCCCAGAAACATAACCAGCACCCTGGTCCCCGCCAGCGCCCAGGACCCGGCCAGACACAACCACCTACCGTCCAGAAGGTCAGACTTCTCCCATCGGATCCCAGGATCATCCAGCCGCAGCCGCCGACTAAGGAAGCGAGGGAAATGTGGCGGTCTGCAGGTTAGACTGAAGCAACGCAGTTTCAAGACCCCTCTGCCCAGAGATTCCTGGCAAACGTCCAAGCGATCGAAAACAAGCTTGATGAACTTAACGCTAGACTTGCCTCTCAGAGGGAAGTAAGAGACTGCTGTATGCTCTGTTTCACAGAGACATGGCTCGCCCCCGCCTACTGCTCCCCTGACCTGGAATACCTGACCGTGAAGTGCCGCCCATACTATCTTCCACGTGAGTTCACTTAAGCCATTATCACAGCGGTCTACAACCTACCCCAGGCAGAAGTGATGAAGGTGCTTGACGAAGTGTACACAGTTATAAACAACTACGAAACAGAACACCCGGAGGCCTTGTTCATCGTGGCCGGAGACTTCAACAAGGCCAACCTCAAGAGTGTACTGCCAAAATTCCACCAACACATCTCCTGTCCCACCAGGGCCGACAACACACTTGACCACTGCTACTCTAAAATCATTCCATTCCCCCGACCGCACTTTGGGAAATCAGACCTCAAGACGGTGCTCCTTCTCCCGGCGTACAAGCAAAAACTCAAGCGGGAGAATCCAGTGCAGTGCTGGTCCGAGGAAACAGAAGAGCTCTTACGTGACTGCTGAAAGACAGTGGACTGGACCATATTTAAGAACTCAGCGACCAACTTAAATGAGTACACCACTACCGTCACAGACATCAGCAAATGTGTGAACATAAGAACTAGGAGCAGGAGTAGGCCATCTGGCACCTCGAGCCTGCTCCACCATTCAATGAGATCATGGCTGATCTTTTGTACACTCAGCTCCACTTTCCGGCCCAAACATCATAACCCTTAATCCCTTTATTCTTCAAAAAACTATCTATCTTTATCTTATAAACATTTAATGAAGGGGCCTCTACTGCTTCACTGGGCAAGGAATTCCATAGATTCACAACCCTTTGGGTGAAGAAGTTCCTCCTAAACTCAGTCCTAATTCTTCTTCCCCTTATTTTGAGGCTATGCCCCCTAGTTCTGCTTTCACCCGCCAGTGGAAACAACCTGCCCGCATCTATCCTATCTATTCACTTCATAATTTTATATGTTTCTATAAGATCACCCCTCATCCTTCTAAATTCCGAGTACAGTCCCAGTCTACTCAACCTCGCCTCATAATCCAACCCCTTCAGATCTGGGATTAACCTAGTGATTCTCCTCTGCACACCCAGCACGTCCTTTCTCAAGTAAGGAGACCAAAACTGAACACAGTACTCCAGGTGTGGCCTCACTAATACCGTATACAATTGCAGCATAACCTCCCTAGTCTTAAACTCCATCCCTCTAGCAATGAAGGACAAAATTCCATTTGCCTTCTTAATCACCTGTTGCACCTGTAAACCAACTTTTTGTGACACATGCACGGGCACACCCAGGTCTCTCTGCACAGCAGCATGTTTTAATATTTTATCGTTTAAATAATAATCCCGTTTGCTGTTATTCCTACCAAAATGGATAACCTCACATTTGTGAACATTGTATTCCATCTGCCAGACCCTAACCGTATCCAAATCCCTCTGCAGACTTCCAGTATCCTCTGCACTTTTCGCTTTACCACTCATCTTAGTGTCATCTGCAAACTTGGACACATTGCCCTTGGTCCCCAACTCCAAATCATCAATGTAAATTGTGAACAATTGTGGGCCCAACACTGATCCCTGAGGGACACCACTAGCTACTGATTGCCAACCAGTGAAACATCCATTAATCCCCACTCTTTGCTTTCTATTAATTAACCAATCCTTTATCCATGCTACTACTTTACCCTTAATGCCATGCATCTTTATCTTATGCAGCAACCTTTTGTGTGGCACCTTGTCAAAGGCTTTCTGGAAATCCAGATATACCACATCCATTGGCTCCCCGTTATCTACTGCACTGGTAATGTCCTCAAATAATTCCACTAAATTAGTTGGGCACGACCTGCCCTTTATGAACCCATGCTGCGTCTGCCCAATGGGACAATTTCTATCCAGATGCCTCGCTATTTCTTCCTTGGATGATAAATTCCAGCATCTTCCCTATGAATGAAGTTAAGCTCACTGGTCTATAATTACCCGCTCTCTGCCTACCTCCTTTTTTAAACAGTGGTGTCACGTTTGCTAATTTTGGTAAATTATCACTAGTGCATTTGCAATTTCCCGAGCCATCTCTTTTAGGACTCTGGGATGCATTCCATCAGGGCCAGGAGACTTGTCTACCTTTAGCTTGCCCATCACTACGTCCTTAGTGATAACAATCCTCTCAAGGTCCTCACCTGTCATAGCCTCATTTCTATCAGTCACTGGCATGTTATTTGTGTCTTCCACTGTGAAGACCGACCCAAAAAACCTGTTCAGTTCCTCAGCCATTTCCTCATCTCCCATTATTAAAACTCCCTTCTAATCCTCTAAAGGACCAATATTTACCTTAGTCACTCTTTTTTGTTTTATATATTTGTAGAAACTTTTACTGTCTGTTTTTATATTCTGAGCAAGTTTACTCTCATAATCTATTTTACTCTTCTTTATAGCTTTTCTAGTAGCTTTCTGTTGCCCCCTAAAGATTTCCCAGTCCTCTAGTCTCCCACCAACCTTTGCCACTTTGTATGCTTTTTCCTTCAATTTGATACCCTCCCTCATCCCCTTCGATATCCACGGTTGATTTTCCCTCTTTCTACCGTCCTTCCTTTTTTTTTTTTTTTTTTTTAAATTTTTTTATTGGAATTTTTTGCAGAAAATATAACAAAAAGTATAGCAAAAAGCAGTAATATGCAACTAACAGCCCCATAACACCCACAATTCCCCCCATACCGTAACATCACATGTATCACATTCCCCCACCCCCCCCCCAAACAAGAGAACTTAACCATAAATTAAAATTAGATAAATCAAATTTAAATAAAATGAGCTAACATAATCAACGCCCCCCCCCCCCCCACACACCCACCCACCCCCCCACCCACCCCCCCCACCCACCCCCCCCCCCCACCCCCCCACCCACCCACCCACCCCCCCCCCACGGGTTGCTGCTGCTACTGTCCCAGTACCCTATCGTTGAGCCAGAAAGTCGAGGAAAGGTTGCCACCGTTTAAAGAACCCTTGCACCGATCCTCTCAGGGCGAATTTAACCGTCTCAAGCTTAATAAAGCCCGCCATGTCATTGATCCAGGTCTCCACGCTTGGGGGCCTCGCGTCCTTCCACTGTAGCAAAATCCTTCGCCGGGCTACTAGGGACGCAAAGGCCAGCACACCGGCCTCTTTCGCCTCCTGCACTCCCGGCTCTACCCCAACCCCAAAGATCGCGAGTCCCCATCCTGGCTTGACCCTGGATCCCACCACCCTTGACACCGTCCTCGCCACCCCCTTCCAGAACTCCTCCAATGCCGGGCATGCCCAGAACATATGGGCATGGTTCGCTGGACTCCCCGAGCACCTGGCACACCTATCTTCACCCCCAAAGAACCTATTCATCCTCGTCCCAGTCATGTGGGCCCTATGCAGCACCTTGAATTGGATGAGGCTAAGCCGTCGTCCTTCCTTTTTGTTGGTATAAACCTTTGCTGAGCACTGTGAAAAATCGCTTGGAAGGTTCTCCACTGTTCCACCATAAAGTCTTTGCTCCCAGTCTACCTTAGCTAGTTCTTCTCTCATCCTATTGTAATCTACTTTGTTTAAGCACAAAACACTAGTATTTGATTTTACCTTCTCACCCTCCATCTATATTTTAAATTCCACCATATTGTGATTGCTCCTTCCGAGAGGTTCCCTAACTACGAGATCATGAATCAATCCTGTCTCATTACACAGGACAAGATCTAGGACTGCTTGTTCCCTCGTAGGTTCCATTACATACTGTTCTAGGAAACTATCGTGGATACATTCTATAAACCCCTCCTCAAGGCTGCCTTGACCGACCTGGTTAAACCAATCGACATGTCGATTAAAATCCCCCATGATAACTGCTGTGCCATTTCTACATGCATCAGTTATTTCTTTGTTTATTGCCTGCCCTAACATAACGTTACTATTTGGTGGCCTATAGACTACTCCAATCAGTGACTTTTTCGCCTTACTATTCCTGATTTCCACCCAAATTGATTCAACCTTATCGTCCATAGCACCGATGTCATCCCTTACTATTGTCATCCTTAAATAACAGAGCGACACCACCTCCCTTACCATCCACTCTGTCCTTCCAAATAGTTTCATACCCTCGGATATTTAACTCCTAGTCATGACCAACCTTTAACCATGTGTGTACGATTGCGTGCCAAAGAAAGCAGTACGTATGCTCCCCAACCGAAAACCATGGCTCAATCGCGAGAGTGACTCCCTACTGAAGGACAGATCTGAGGTGTTCAAGTCAGACGACCCTGACCAACACAAGAAATCCAGGTCGGACCTCTGCAAAGCCACCCGAGATGCCAAGAGAGAATATCAAACCAAGCTAGAGTCACAGACAGACTCTCGGCGGTTGTGGCAAGGACTAAATGACATAACGGGCTACAAAGTGAAGCCGAACAGTATCTCTGGCCGCAGCCCTCCCCGATGAACTCAATGAATTCTATGCTTCGTTCACGCAGGTAACCACCGATCTGCTGTCGGGTGCCCCAGCAGCCGGTAACGCACCCATAGCCGCCCATCGCAGCTTCCGCAGTCAAACCGGCCTTCCTGGCATTGGCCCCTCGGGCGGCGGCGGGAGCCCTGGTAGTGCACTCAGAGCCTGCACGGACCAGCTGGCAGAGGTGTGTGCGTGTGCGCGCGCGCGTGCACATATGCTGCATTTGGGGGGGGGGGGGGGGGGGGGGTGGTTGGCGAAGGAACGTTGGGGGAGACGAAGGCTGCGGGCGGCCATGGCAGTGCGGATCCTATGGCCCAGACGCCATGACGCCAGTCACGCGGATGTCCACCCAACCCATTCGCTGTTGTGGCTCAGGCTTATCGGCTGTCCTCACTTGTGTCAGAACCCTCATGCTCCCCCCCCCATCTGGCGGCACCCACTAGCAGGTAGGTCCAGGGCGACTCCCACATGACAGCATCCAGTGAGGGCAGTGTCACCAGACGGTAGCCCTGGCAGGGGGGACAGCCGGCAGGTCTCAGGGCATCGAGGGGGCAGGGGTGGAGCACATGCTGGCAACCGGGTCCGGCCATGTAGCCCATGGAACCTGGTTGTGGAGGGGGGGGGGGGGGTATGCTAATGATGAAACCCTCTCTTCCTACCCCCTACAGATCGTACAATGTTTAGCTATCTTCCAGCATTGTTGGCCGCTGTAGCCACCTGGGTTGGCCACTTCCTCACACAAAATGGAAGAACACAAAGATTACAGGGAAAAATGGATATTGGCAAAGAAACAAGCAGTCTGCAGAATCCCCTGTATTCTCGCTGCCACAGAAACCAGACATAATTGTAACTAACGAGCTGCGCATATTAAGTGAGCGATTCACGGTGATTCCCAGGCACAATGGACAGAACAGTTAACTGCAATTGAAACATTCTATGGAAGGTCAGACATTCCGGCGCCAGTGGAGTCTCAAAGGACACCAATAAGGTGTAAGGAACAGCTCGGTGATCGAGGAACGGCCCCGTTATTGGGGAAATTCAAATCAATTGATTGGGAAGAGACCCAATCGATTGCAAGTTTATAGAGGGTCTGCCCAGAAGGGCGCGAAGCCTCTGGGACCTATAAAAGTCAGGTTCCAGGACTGATTCGCTCTCCTTGACCAGCCTCCCAGCGCTCTTCTTGACCAGCCGGCCCTCCCAGCAGAACACCTTTGCAGTAGAAGAACCTTGAGGAGAGGCCTGGTCAGCAGCCGCCATCAAGTAAGTGTCATACAACACACGCTACGAGAGTAGACACTCCTGACCCCTTTAGTCCACACCAACTGGAAGCCTGCGGATCCAGGACAAAGCAAGAGGCCATTGTTCCCTGATCCGGCAGTTCCCTTATTCCAGATAAGTATTGGCCTGTTAGTGGTAGGAATAGCCTAGTCTTTTAGTTTTATATGCCTAAGTAGTAGATAACTATTATAATAAACGTGTCTTGTTTGAACTTACTAACTGGTGTATTGAGTTATTGGTCTGAACTTGAACTTGAATCTTGTGGCGGTATCTTAACGATACCTGGCGACTCTAGAGCTAAGGAATAAAACAGAGCCAAATTGAGTGTAAAGCACACTCACCCAGAATGAGCAACACCGCCATGGCAGGGGCCGCTGACCTGCATGAGGCCCCGGGGGAGCTGGAGCAAGGGCGTGACAGGGAGGTGGCGGAGCCTGCTGTAGAGGAGCAGGCCGCAGTCTGGCACGTGCAAGCCGCCCAGGGTGCAACGTGGCCAACGGAGTGGGATTTGTGCTGGGTGTAACGTGGCCAGAGAATTGGCCACAGACATCAGCCATGAATATAGAAGGGCAGAGGAGGCTCGAAGGATCTGATGGCCGACTCCTGCTCCTATTTTATCTGCAGCAAAGTGTAAAATATATGAGCAAAGTGAAAAATAAACTAGAGTCTCAGTGCCAGAACTCACTGTGATCAGACTGTGAATCAGACGGCTCCACTATTACCCCATCATTGCAGAAACCCTTAATCTTCAGTCCTCAGTTGGAAGAGATATTTGGCGTGATCGAATGGCCACGCTGCATCCAAAAATCAGCTCGCTGCAGCGCTACGTGGCCGATAAAAGCTGGAAAACCTCGCTCCGGTGATTTACCCGGCTCGCAACATTGCCATTGTCGGCAGGATCACCTTTTAGCAAATCTGCATAATTAAAGCGAGACATCGAGTCGCATTTTATAATGTGCAGATTCCAGAGTTACCCAAGACATGGGATCAATCTCCTTCGCCTTGGAGACCTCAGACAAGTGCCATTCAGTACAAGTCTCCATAAACGGGGACCAGGTGGAACAACACTCGTGGGGGCCTCCCAGGGAACCGGAGGCCCCAGGTGCATGCCCTTTGGGCAGGGTAACACCTTGGCACTTTCAACTTGGCACCCTGGGACAGCCAAAGTGCCCTGCCAGCTGGCATTTTTTGCATGGGTGTGATCGCTCTAGTCACTTGGGGCAGGGCAGAGATTGATCTCTCACTACATTGAGGAGATCTGGTGAGTGGAGTTCCTCAGCATACAAAATGGGTCTGTCGCACATTCCCCGTTGAGGCCCCTTATCAAACACAAGTCGTGTTTTATAACCTTATGCTTCTCGCTAAGCGCTAGAAAAACGCGCAACTAAACAAGCTCACCATGGGACTTTCCTATTTAGTTAAATCACGCCATTATTTTGCACTGCTTTAAATTGCAGACTTCATGACTACCTGTGACTTTATACGAGAGAGTCAAGAATGGGCATATGAAAAAGGACAGGTGGAAAAGCAGGTCTGCAGAATATGTCCCACTCCCATTGCAACTGGGCAGCATGACCAAGGCTCCCCAATTTCCTTCGAGGAGAAACTAACTAAACATTCAGTTCAACCAGAGTAAAAATAATCAGACCAGCACAATGAAGACTCTGGCAGGGATGGGGACAAGAAATAAAAGAGCGAGAGAGAGCAGCTCCATATTGTAGCCATCTAGCCAACCCCCACAAAAATGGCCCAAAAATGACTTCCAAGTTCATCAGATGCCACAGATAAATATTCCCAATGTTAACATGGATTTTACCAGTCAGACAAAAGCAAATTTGTTAATGCATATTGAAATAGGATGGCAATTAATTATTCAGCAATTAGCTAGGCAGAGGCGAAAAAGAGGCCACTCCATACCTGGATCAGTGAGTACTTCTTTCGCAGCTGCTATGTCTATGAATTTTTTTTCTGCTTGCTTCTTTTCATTTTCTTCCTGAAAGTTATCAGGATGCCACTGCATTGCTAGTTTTCTGTAGGCTTTTATAATCTCCTTTTTTTTGGCACTTCTGAAAATGTCAAAAGAAATCCACTTCATGTCTCCATCAACCTTTTGAGATTCTAATAGATTAAACTGCTACAAGGTCAATACACATATATTGAATAAGTTTCGCATCTTGGAAAACATTAGAGGCTAAATTGGGGAGCAATAGAGCCTAATTTAAAAATAAAAACTAGCCTAATTGAAAAGTAAAAACTAGAATAATTAAATTTCAGAATGCGCTTTGCTTACACAAGAACCACAGAAAAATTAAAGCACAGGAGGCCACTCGGCCTGTCTTGCTTATGCCAGCCAGAGGACAACCCAGCTGCCCTTTCTAATCCCATCTTCTTGCGCCTAGTCCATCGCCCTGTACAGCAATTAAGGTGTAGAGTCAGGTACTTTAGTTTAGGGTCTCACTCGGGCAGTGAATTCCAGACTCCCACTACCCTCTGCGCAAAAACTTTCTTCCATGTCCCATCTACACCTTCTGCCACTTATCTTGAATCATGTCCCCCAGTTCTAGAATTCTCGACCAAGGGAAATAATTTTATCCTGTCCACTCAATCTCTTCCCTCATTGTACACCTCAATATGTCACCCCTCAGCCTTCTTTGTTCCAAGGAAAATAACCCCAATCTATCCTCATAGCTATACTTTTCTAGCCTTGGCAACATTCCTGTAAACCTCCTCTGCACTCTCTCCAGAGCAATTATGTACTTTGTGTAATGTGGTAACCAGAACTCCAGTTGTGGTCTGTTTTTTTACAATTCCAACATTATACCCTTACTTTTATATTCTACACCTCTGCCAATGAAGGAGAGCACTACAAATGCTTTCTTTACAACCTTGTCTACTTGGAACTGTTGCCTTTTAAGGGCCTGTGTACTTGTACGCCAAGATCTCTTACTTCATCTACCCCTCTCAGTATATTCCCATTAATATGTACTCCCTATAACTGTTTGACGTCCCTAAATGCATGATCTCAAACTTTTGTGTTAAAATCCATCTACCACTTTATCGCCCACTCCACCAACCTATCTTTCATTTTGGAGATTATAGTTATTCTCTACACTGTCCACCACTCGGCCAATCTTTGAGTCGTCTGCAAATTTCCCAATCATGCCCCCCACATTTATGTCCAAATCATTAATATCTGACACAAACAGTAAGGATCCCAACACTAAGCCCAGTGGAACACCACTTGAAACAACTTTCCATTTGCAAGGGCAGCCATAGACCATTTCCTGTTACTAAGCCAACATTTTATCCAGTTTGCCACAATGCCCTGTATCCTGCTTTTACTTTTTTGACCATTCTGCCATGTGGGACCTGGTCATATACATTGCTATAATCCATGTACACAGCATTCACTGCACTACCATCATCAATCCTCTTGTCACTTCCTCAAAGAATTCAATGAAATTTGTGAGGCAAGACCTTCCTTTAACAAATCCATGCTGATGTGACAGTTAATCTCATCTCTCAGGATTGATTCTACTAATTTGCCCACCACTGACGCAAAACTATCTGGCCTATAATTCTTTGACATTTCCTTTGATCCCTTTTTTTTAAATAAACAATTTTATTGAGGTAGTTTTTGGCTTTATAAACAGTTACAGACATCATCAGAAAGAAAGCAAAAAAGGCAAAAATGTGCAAACATCCACGTACTTTCAATACTTCCATCGTAACATTTTGCACAAGCCCGCTCCCCTCCCATCGGTACTATCCGCCATATTTTCCCTCCTACTCTACTCTACCCCCCCCTCCCCCCCCACAACCCTGCTGACGCTCACTCTCCCGCAAAGTCGTCAATAAATGGTTGCCACCTCCGGGTGAACCCCTGCACAGATCCCCTCAAGGCGAACTTAATTTTTTCCATCCCCAGGAAACTCGACATGTCCGCAAGCCACCACTCAGTCTTCGGGGGCTTTGAGTCCCTCCACGCCAATAATATTCGTCGCCGGGCTATCAGGGCCAACAAAGGCCAACACATCGGCCTCTTTCTCCCCCTGGACGCCCGGGTCTTCCGAAACCCCAAAAATTGCCACCCCTGGACTCATCACCACCCTTGTTTTTAGCACCTGGGACATGACCCCTGCAAATCCCTCCCAGTACCCCCTCAGCTTAGGGCATGCCCAAAACATGTGAACATGGTTCGCTGGTCCTCCCGCGCACCTAGCGCATTTGTCCTCTATCCTGAAAAATTTGCTCATCCGAGCCACCGTCATATGGGCCCGGTGAACGACCTTAAATTGGATCAGCCCGAGCCTAGCACATGTCGCGGTCGAATTTACCCTTCTCAGGGCCTCTGCCCACAGCCCATCCTCCATTTCCCCGCCTAGCTCCTCCTCCCATTTAAGTTTCAGTTCCTCTGTCTGGGACCCTTCCTCCCTCATGAGCACCTTATATATACCAGAGACTCTGCCCTCCCCTTCTTCCCTCCTAGAGACTATTCTGTCGAGGATCCCCATTGGCGGGAGGCGGGGGAAAGATGGGACCTGTCTACGAACAAAGTCCCGCAACTGTAGGTATCTAAAATCCTTTCCCCTTACCAACCCAAATTTCTCCTCCAAGCTCCTCAAACTCGCGAAGCTCCCTTAGAGATAGAGAAATACAGCACAGAACAGGCCCTTCGGCCCACGATGTTGCGCCGAACTTTTGTCCTGGGTTAATCCTGGGTTAATCCTGTGTCGAAATAGCTGGGGCCTTAACAAATATCTTTGCAGCGGGTGAGGTCCTGGAGGACTGGAGAATTGCTAATGCTGTCCCTGTATTTAAGAAGGGTAGCAGGGATAATCCAGGGAATTATACACCTGTGAACTTGACTTCAGTGGCAGGTAAACTGTTAGATAGAGAAATACAGCAGAAACCGGCCCTTCGGCCCACGATGTTGCGCCGAACCTTTGTCCTAGGTTAATCATAGAATTTTGGACAATTTTTCATGGCCAATCCACCCAACCTGCACATCTTTGGACTGTGGGAGGAAACCGGAGTACCCGGAGGAAACCCACGCAGTCACGGGGAGGATGTGCAGACTCCACACAGACAGCGACCCAAGTCGAAATCGAACAGGGGACCCTGGAGCTGTGAAGCAATTGTGCGATTCACAATGCTACCGTGCTGCCCTTAAGAAGTTAACCTAAACTCCATTATTCTACCCTAATCCATGTACCTATCCAATAGCCGCTTGAAGGTCCCTAACTTTTCCGACTCAACTACTTCCACAGGCAGTGCATTCCATGCCCCCACTACTCTCTGGGTAAAGAACCTACCTCTGACATCCCCTCTATATCTTCCACCATTTATCTTAAATTTATGTCCCCTTGTAATGGTGTGTTCCACCCGGGGAAAAAGTCTCTGACTGTCTACTCTATCTATTCCCCTAATCATCTTATAAACCTCTATCAAGTCGCCCCTCATCCTTCTCCGTTCTAATGAGAAAAGGCCTAGCACCCTCAACCTTTCCTCGTATGACCTACTCTCCATTCCAGGCAACATCCTGGTAAATCTCCTTTGCACCTTTTCCAAAGCTTCCACATCCTTCCTAAAATGAGGTGACCAGAACTGCACACAGTACTCCAAATGTGGCCTGACCAAGGTTTTGTACAGCTGCATCATCACCTCACGGCTCTTAAATTCAATCCCTCTGCTAATGAACGCTAGCACACCATAGGCCTTCTTCACAGCTCTATCCACTTGAGTGGCAACTTTCAAAGAACTATGAACATAGACCCCAAGATCTCTCTGCTCCTCCACATTGCCAAGAACCCTACCATTAACCCTGTATTCCGCAAACATATCACCCACCCTTCCCACCCCTGCTCGCCGCCATACTCGGAACCCCCCCCATCCATACTGCCGGGGGCAAACCGATGGTTGTCGCAGATTGGCGCCCAGACAGACGCCCCCATCTCCCCCACATGCCTCCTCCACTGGCCCCATATCCGCAGGGTCGCCACCACTACCGGTGGTGTACTTGGCCGGCGGCAGCGGTAGAGGAGCCGTGACCAGGGCTTCCAAGCTGGAGCCCCTGCACGAAGCCGCCTCCACCCGCTCCCAAATAGACCCCGTACCCACCATCCACTTCCTTATCATAGCAATGTTGGCCACCCAGTAATAATTGACCAGACTCGGCAAAGCCAGCCCTCCCTCGCTGCGGTTCCTCTCCAACATCGCCTTCTTTACCCGCGGGGATTTTCCCGCCCAGACAAAGCTCATGATCAGCCCGTTAACTCTTTTGAAGAAGGACTGTGGGATAAAGATCGGGAGGCACTGAAAAATAAACAAAAATCGAGGGAGGATTGTCATCTTTAGTCTGCACCCTCCCTGCCAGCGACAGCGGGAGTGCATCCCATCTCCAAAACTCTCCCTTCATTTGCTCCACCACCCTGGCCAAATTTAACTTATGCAGCCTGCCCGAGTCTCGTGCCACCTGAATTCCCAAATACCGGAAATTTGCCTAAACGGTAGCCCTCTCAATCTGTTCTCCTGGCCCCTTGCCTGGACCACAAACATTTCACTCTTGACCGTATTCAATTTGTATCCTGAGAACTGGCCGAACTTCCTCAGCATTCCCAGTATAGTTCTCATCCCGGCCACTGGGTCCGACACGTACAGGAGCAGGTCGTCTGCATAAAGAGAAACCCTGTGTTCAACTCCGCCCCTCACCATCCCCTTCCAACCCTCTGCGGCTCTCAGCGCAATCGCCAGCGGCTCTATGGCCAGCGCAAACAGCAGCAGGGAGAGCGGGCAGCCCTGTCTGGTCCCTCGGTACAACCTAAAGTACTCCGACACTTCTCTGTTGGTCCTGACGCTGGCCCTCGGGGCCTGATATAATAATTTGATCCAATCCACCAATCCCTCCCCGAACCCAAACCGTCCGAGCACCTCCCATAGTTAGTCCCACTCCACCCGGTCAAAGGCCTTCTCGGCGTCCATTGCCACCACTACCTCCACCTCTCTTCCCGCCGGGGGCATCATTATCACATTGAGCAATCTCCTCAGATTGGCCGCCAGCTGCCTACCTTTCACGAACCCCGTTTGATCCTCCCCAATCACCTCCGGTACACAGTCCTCCATTCTACCCACCAGTACCTGTGCCAGGAGCTTGGCGTCTACATTAATCAGGGAGATTGGCCTGTAGGACCCGCACGCCTCCGGGTCTTTACCCCGCTTCAATATCAGAGATATGGTGGCTTGTGACATTGTCGGCGGCAGGGTCCCTCTGTCCCTTGCCTCATTGAAAACCCTCGCCAAGACCGGGCCCACCAGCTCAGAGAACTTCCTATAAAACTCTACTGGGTATCCATCCGGCCCCAGGGACTTCCCCGACTGCATAGCCTTAAGGCCCCCCAATACCTCCTCTACTCTAATCGGGGCCCCCAGCTCTTCCACTTGCCCCCCACCAACTGTTGGGAATGTTAACCCGTCCAGAAACCTTTTCATCCCCTCCGGTTCTTCCGGCGGCTCCGAAGTATACAGCTTACGATAGAAGTCCCGGAATACCCTATTCAATTCTGCCGGGTCCTCCACTTTGCGCCCCCCCCTCGCCCCTCACTCTACCTATTTCCCTGGCCGCCTCCCTCCTCCTGAGTTGCTGCGCTAACAGTCTGCTAGCCTTTTCCCCATGCTCGTACACCACTCCCCTCACCTTCCTAAGCTGTTCCACGGCCCTGCTCGTGGATAGTGCCCCCAGTTCCGCCTGTAGTCTCTGCCTCTCCCTGAGTAAAACCTCCCCCGGGGACTCCGCGTGCTCTTCATCTATCCGACCCATTTCCCTGACCAATCTATCCATCTCTGCCCGGTCTGCCTTGGCTCTGTGGGCCCCAATTGAAATCAGCTCCCCCCGCACTACTGCCTTTAGCACCTCCCACAAGGTCGCCGCTGAGACCTCCCCCGTGTCATTCACCTGCAGGTAATTTTTTATACATTTCCGAAGCCTCTCGCAGATCCCCTCCTCCGACAGCAGTCCCACATCTAGCCTCCATTGCGGGCGTTGATAGCTCGCTCCCCCGAACTCCAGGTCCACCCAATGCGGGGCATGGTCTGAAATGGTAATTGCTGAGTATTCCGTGTTCTTTACCTCCCCCATACAGTCCCTGCTTAGTACAAAGAAATCTATCCTGGAATATACTTTATGAACGTGCGAGTAAAACGAGTAGCCCCTTCCTGTTGGCTGTCTATCTCTCCAGGGGTCCACTGCCCCCATTTGCTCCATAAACCCTTTCAGCTCCCTTGCCATTGCTGAGAGTCTACCCGTTCTGGGACACGACCGATCCAAAGTCGGGTCAAGGACCATGTTAAAGTCCCCTCCCATTATTAGCCTGCGAGAATCCAAGTCCGGGATCTTCCCCAGCATTCTTTTAATGAAGTCAACGTCATCCCAGTTCGGGGCATATATATTCACCAGCACCACTCTTCTCCCCTCCAGTCTGCCCTGTACCATCAGGTATCTGCCCCCCCCGTCTGCGGATATGCCCTCTGCCTCAAATTGCACGCGCTTGTTGATCATGATTGCCACCCCTCTGGACTTAGAGTCCAAGTCCGAGTGGAAGACATGGCTAATCCAGCCCTTCCTTAGCCTGGTCTGGTCTGGTCCGACACTTTCAGATGTGTCTCCTGCAACATAATTACGTCCGCCCTCAGGACCCGCGCCCTCTTAACCGGCCCATTCAGTCCCTTGACATTCCAGGTGATCAGCCTGGTCGGGGGGCACATCCCCCCCCCCCCCCCCCACCCCGCCGGTCAGCCATAGCCTCTCTCGGGCCGGCCCCTGGCCCGTGCGTCGCGCCATACCTGGCCCGTCCTTTGGCTGCCTCCACCCTCGACCTCCTTTCCAGTGCCTATTTCAAGTCCCTCTCCCGTCAGCAGAACAACCCCCCCCCCTCCCCTAACCCCATCCCCCTAACCCCATCCCCCGATACCCCACCCCTGCCATCTACTGGCTGTAACTTTCCCCCCCATCTGACTCCCTTGACTAGCCAATCTGCTAGCCCGGTGACTCAACACTCCGGCGCCTTCCCGTCTCATTCCCATTGTTCCCCCTTCCTCCTCCCCACCCACTGGGGCAAGCCGGCTCCAGTGTCTTCCGCGAGCTGCACAAAAAGCACAAACCAGCCCAAACAGGAAAAAAAAAACACAGAAAAAAGAGAAAAAGCACATAAATGTCCATGAACAAAGGAAAGAGTCTCAAATGTTCCGCTTGGCCCCTTTGGCCCAGCAAACCGTTGAGCAGCAGTCCAGGCACATTCGGCGTTCCTTCCCACAGAAATCCTCGGGCCCTAACTCGCGTCCTTGGGGCCTCCTTTCGGGACCAGCCCCAGGTCCCTCACAAAATCCATCGCTTCTTCGGGCTCGGAGAAGTAGTGGTGTTGACCCTGGTGCGTGACCCATAGCCGAGCTGGGAACAGCAGACCAAACTTCACGTGTTTCTTGAATGTCATTCTTAAAGGCTGCTCGCCGCCGAGCCACCTCCTGGCTTAGGTCCTGATAAATGCGGAGAACACTGTTGTTCCACGTGCTGCTCCTGGCGCTCTTTGCCCACTGCAGCACCCGCTCCTTGTCCACGAACCTGTGGAACCTAATCACCATCGGGCGGGGGGGGGGGGGGGGGGGGTCCGCCCGGCCGCCCCTGCCTTGCCTGCACTCTGTGTGCCCCCTCCAGCTCCAGCGGTCGCGGAAAGGCTTCGGCCCCCATCAGCTGCTTCAGCAGGTCTGCTACAAACGCTGCAGCATCAGCTCCCTCAGCCCCCTCCGGGAGGCCGACCATCCTCAGATTGTTCCTGCGGACTCTATTCTCCAGCTCCTCCACTCTGTCCAGCAGTCTTCTCTGCCGCTCTTTCAGGCCGTCAACTTCTAGCACTGCAACCGTTTGCGCATCCGCCTGCTCCTCCACCGCCTCTCCCAGCTCCTTAACTTTAACATCCTGGGCGTCCAGCCTCTGGTTCAGCTGATCCACCGCTTTCTGGATTGGGTCCAAGCTGTCCCGCTTCAGCGCTTCAAAACTGGACTTCATTACCTGGAGCATGTTATCCAGCGCCTGCTGGATTGCCGAGTCCGGGGTCCGTGTGTCCGCCATCTTAGGTCCCAGGTAATTTTCTTCAGGTCCTTGTCTCTGTCCCTTTTTCTCCTTCTTCTTCTGCCTTCTGGAATCCCGCTGTTCCATGTGCCGCAGCCCGCTCCTCAGCACCTTCGCTGCCGCCTTCCTTCGCCCAGCTCCTTAAATTTTACCTCCTGGGCATCTGAAGTGGGTCCAAGCTGTCCCTCCTCAGCAACTCCAAACTTTTTTTCCTTGTCCTGGAGGAAGGTCCTCCAGGACTTCAAACTGACCCTTCAGGTCAGTTTCCTCCTTGCCTCCGTCTCTCTCTCTCTCTTTCTTCTTCTACCTGCTGGCCTCCCACGATTCCATCCGCTGCAGCCCGCTCTCCTCTTCTTTCACGGCAGCCTTTTTGCCGCCCCCGTGGTCCCGCTATCGCGGAGAATCAGCTGCTAAGCCCCGCCGGAGTGAGAGCCCGCCGAATGTGCGGCTCACTCGAACATCGCCGCCACTGGAAGTGCTTTGATCCCTTTTTAAACAATGGAACAACATTTGCGTTTCTATAATCCTCTGGTACTTCCCCTGTATCTAGGCAAGATTGGAAAATCATCCTCAGAGCATCCGCAGTCTCCTCCCTTTAGCTAATCCTTTAGCAGCCTCAAAAAGTCCATCTGGCCCTGGTGACTTATCAACTTTCCAAGGATTCCAACCGTTCGAGTACTTCCTCTCTCTACGATTATCCCATCCAAATATCTCATGTTCCTCCTGGACTACTACATCTGCATCACTCATTTCCTTTGTAATCACGGAGACAAAATAATAATTTAAAACCCTTCCCACATCTACACACAAGTTCCCTTCTTCATCTCGGATAGGTCCTACTTTTTCAACTAGCCTCAATATATTCGTAAAACATTGTTGGATTTTCTTTCACTATATTTGCCATCTTTTTTCATGGCCTTTTTGATTTCCTTATTTCCTTTTGTACTTCGTCCCTGCACTTCCTATACTCAACTAGGCTAGTTCTTGGTGTCTATCGTATGCTTTATTTCTTTGTTTGATCTTCCCCGTGTTCCTCTAGACAACCAGGCGTGGTCTAGGTTTGGCAGTACCACTCTTATGAAGGGAACATGTTTACTTTGTACATTTAGGATCTCACTTTTTAGTGCTTATTCTCTAGCAGTGCGAGTCAGTCCACCTCAATCAAGTAAGTCCCTTTTCAGTTCTGCAAAATTTCTGTTCCCCATCCAAAGTTTTTACACCTGCTCTATCTTTGCCGTTTTCCATGGTAATACTGAATCTAACTGAATTGCAATCACCTTCTTCGATATAGTCGCCAACTGTCACTTCACTCACTTGTCGTTTTTCGTTCCCAAGACTAGGTCCAGAATTGCATCTCTTCTCATTGGGGTTGTCACCAATTGGTTGAAAATATTTTCTGGACACACTGCATGAATTGTTCTCCCTCTGTTCCCCTTATATTGTTTGAATCCCAGTTGATATTGGGATAATTAAAGTCTCCTACTATTATTACAGGCAGACATTTGCCTATATATTTGATCTATCTCCCTTTCACTATTTGAGAGTCTGAAGTATGACTGCCCCTTTTTTATTTATAAGCTCAACTCAAAGCCTCATTTGTTGACCATCTCACAACAGGAATTGATTCTTTAACCATTAGGGCTACTCCCCCTCCTTTTTTATCTCCCACTCTATCATGTCTGAAGATTATAATCAGAGATATCGAGCTGCCAGTTTTGCCTCTCCTTTAGTCAGAACATAGAACAGTACAGCACAGAACAGGCCCTTCGGCCCTCAATGTTGTGCCAAGCCATGATCACCCTACTCAAACCCACATATCCACCCTATACCCGTAACCCAACAACCCCCCCCTTAACCTTACTTTTATTAGCACACTACGGGCAATTTAGCATGGCCAATCCACCTAACCCGCACATCTTTGGACTGTGGGAGGAAACCTGAGCACCCGGAGGAAACCCACGCACACAGGGGGAGGACGTGCAGACTCCACACAGACAGTGACCCAGCCGGGAATCGAACCTGGGACCCTGGAGCTGTGAAGGTTCCATTATAGCAATGACATCCTGCTGCCATGTGCCTACCTGTACCCTTAACTCATCTACCTTGTTTGTATACTTAAATGCAAGGAGTATAAACCGTTTAACCCCATAAACTTTGCTTCTCCTATACTTCCAAGTCTATCACTACATCTTCTACATAACAGGCTAATGTTCTACTTCCATTTTCGTGATCTGAATTTGAACTATGATCCTATACCTGGGATCCCAACCCCCTGCCACACTAGTTTAAATACCCAACAGAACTAGCAAACGCCCCCACAAGGACATTTCTCTTACTGCATCACCCAACTTAAAAATGTATCGCCATGTATAAAGTGTTATACATGTTATAGGGTATAAATAACCTACCGTACTCTAAACTTGTCAATAAAAGAAGTTTTTTTTCCCCGATTGTCTCAGCCCAGACCCAGGATCTTTAGACACTAGTATCAGTAGCAGTCGTTAGCACTGTTGCTTCACAGCTCCAGGCTTACAGGTTCAATTCCCGGTTTGGGTCACTGTCTGTGCAGAGTCTGCACGTTCTCCCCGTGTCAAAAGATGTGCAGGTTAGGTGGATTGACCGTGCTAAATAGCCTTTTGTGTCCAAAACAAAAAAAGGTTAGGTGGGGTTACTGGGTTACAGGGATAAGGTGGAGGTGTAGGCTTAAGTAGGGTGTTCTTTCCAAGGGCTGGGGCAGACTCGATGGGCCGAATGGCCTCCTTCTGCACTTTTAATTTGATAATTCTATGATTCTAGTAACATTTGGCAGTGATTCAGTAAATACCTTTTGACTCCTAATATTTTGTAGTAATCTTTCTTCTGTGACTGTTTTAGAAGCTTCTGTGCTCTTTCAAATCCTTCCTTTATTCCTTGATCATTGTCACTGTGGTCTCTCGCAACTTCATAGTCTTTAATCGCTGTACAACACAAGATAAGTTTGAGTTTACTCTTCGAACTCTGCATATTAAGTTTCTCACTCATTCAAATACAAACATGCAACTTCAAATGAACCATTGTTTTATAGTAGGTAGGTAGGTGCCTATCGGGCAAAAATAAGCTAACTTAACATCTCATCATTATCCTCTGTACCTCAGAAATAGAAAAGGCCAGAATTAGATTAGAATTAGTATTCAAAATCTATGGGGTCTGTCAAAATCATGAGGGATCTGTCATAGTAGATAGGGAGAAACTGTGCCCTTTCGTGGAAAAATGGATAACCAGAGAGCAAAGATCGAAGTCAATTGGCAAAAATCAGCAGCATAAAGATTTTTTTTGTTTTACACACTAGGATCTGGAATGCTGGAATGCACTGCCCGAGATTGAGGAGGAGACAGGTTCAATTGAGGCTTCAAAAGGGAATTGGAGTATCTGAAAGGAGGGCTATGGATGTACTTCTGGGGCTGTATAAGGCTCTAGTCAGACCCCATTTGGAGTATTGTGAGCAATTTTGGGTCTCGTATCCAAGGAAGGATGTGCTGGCCTTGGAAAGGGTCCAGAGGAGATTCACAAGAATGATCCCTGGAATGAAGAGTTTGTCATATGAGGAACGGCTGAGGACTCTGGGTCTGTACTCGTTGGAGTTCAGACGGTTTCAATCTTATTGAAACTAACAGGATACTGCCAAGACCTGAAGAGAGTGGATGTAGAGAGGATGTTTCCCCTTGTGGGAAAAATTAGAAGCAGAGGACACAATCTCAGACTAAAGGGAGGATCCTTTGAAACAGAGGTGAGGAGGAATTTCTTCAGCCAGAGGACCTTTGGAACTCTTTGTCTTAAAGACACTGGGTGATTTGGCCTCCACAGCCTTCTGTGGTAGAGGTAGATAGGTTCTTACCCAATTCATTTTTCCAATTAAGGGGCAATTTAGCGTGGCCAATTCACCTACCACGCATATCTTTTGAGTTGTGGAGGTGACACCCACGAAAACACGGGGAGAATGTGCAAACTGCACAAGAACAGTGACCCAGAGCCGAGACCGAATCTTGGATCTCGGCGCCGTGGGGTAACAGTTCTATCCAAGTTCTTGATTATAAGGGGATCAAGGGTTATGGGGAGAAGGCAGGAGAATGGGGATGAGAAAAATATCAGCCATGATTGAATGGCGGAGCAGACCCAATGGGCCGAGTGGCCTAATTCTGCTCCTATGTCTTATGGTCTTAAAAGCAGCAGAGCGGAACCAAGTAAATTGGCCCTCAGAGCACCAGCATGGGCATGACAGGCCAAACAGCTTCCTTCTGTGATGAAGCCATTCATAGATACCGTAACCATTCGAAGATCCTACATGTCCATAGTTTTTTATTTTATTTGTCAATGCAATGTAGATGTCACTGGCTGGGCCAGCATTTATTGCCCATTCCTGAAAGCATTTAAGAGTCAAACACATTGTTGTGGATTTGAAGACCAGGCAAGGACGAAAGATCTCTTTCCCTAAAAGGATATTAATGAGCCAGATGGGTTTTTGCAACAATCGACAATGGTACATGGTCACCTTTTAGATTTTTAATTCCAGATTTTATTATTGAATTCAAATTTCACTACCTGCCATGGTAGGATTAGAACCCAGATCCCCAGAGCACGACTCTGGGTATCTGAATTACTAGTCCAGCGACAATACCACTACACCACTGGTACCTTCTATCTGCTCAAGTTGATGGACATGCAGTAAATTAAAAGGTGTTGGGGTAATTTGATATGATGCAGCTTTGCTGATGGCTGAAGAGACCAATCCATGAACAACAGGTCCGGCATAGTGGTTAGCACAGTTGCTTCACAGCTCCAGGGTCCCAGGCTAGATTCTTGGCTGGCACTGTCTGTGCGGAGTCTGCACGTTCTCCCAGTGTATGTGTGGATTTCCTCCAGGTGCTCCAGTTTCCTCCCACAGTCCAAAGATATGCAGGTTACGTGGATTGGCCATGCTAAATTGCCCTTAGTGTCCAAACAATGTGAAGTGGGGGTTACGGGGATAGGGTGGGCTTCAGTGGGGTGCTCTTTGTGAGGGCCTGTGAAGACTAGAGGTGCCGAATGGCCTCCTTCTGCACTGTAAATTCTATGAAATATGTAAGCATTCATGTCATGTTTGCAAGCATCCTTGAAGTGGAGCTTTGGGCATCTTATTGGTTGTCTGGCTCCTGCACTGCAGAAAACCCTTCGGTATGGAACCACCGTCCATCCTGTGATGTGCCCAAGCGAGCAAAGTCACCTCGGCATAACATGCAAAGCTGACCTTGTCCACACTTGCCATCATGGAGATTTGCCTTTGTAAATTTGTCCTTCCAGGAGATGCCCAGAACTGGAGATGAAAGTTGATGAGCTTTCTTTGATAGTGGAATTTTTTCACAACCACAAACTAAGGTACCAACAACAGACCTCACAGACCAGCATCAGAACAAAGGAAGGTATTAAAAATTGGCAGTTGCTGCTCCCAAGCACGCACGATCATGGAATAAAGGCAAGACTGGAATAAAGAGTTATGGTGTTCGGGTGGGAAAGTGGAGCATAGTCCAGAAAAGATCAGCCATGATCTCATTGAATGGCAGAGCAGGCTCGAGGGGCTAGATGGCCTACTCCTGCTCCTAGTTCCTGTTACGTTCTTTTGGACAATGCTTCAATTATCCAATCCAGCACAGCTGACCTTGTTCACACTTGCTGTCAAGGTTCACACATGAAGAATGGTCAAGTATTGAAGGGTACGGCACAAAAACAAAATACTGCAAATGCTGGAATTGTTAGAAACTAAAAATGCTGGGAACACTCAGGTCTAGCCTGCAGAGAGGGAAACAATAAGGTTCTGATCAATGTTTCTACAGGGCTAAAATTTTAATTTTTTTTTTTAATTTAAATTTTTTTTCTGATTGCATAAATACATCCATGTCGCAATGATTTCTACTTCATGCTGGGCTGTCAACCTTCAGTGAGCCCCGAGCTTCAGATATTTAGCTGCAGAGTCTAAAATAATCTATCCAAACATAAGTAAATGACAAATCACAGGTACAGATACAATATGCATAACTGAGTATAAACATTTCCTTTAATTGAAGCTTATAACAGTTCCAAAGGAATTAATGAGATTTTGGATTTCAACGTGCAGTAGGTAGAGACATTAAGCATTTAAAGAAAACAGTAAACTGGTACCTTCTTCATATCGTTCCTCTAAAATATAAGCTTCTGCTCGGTCTTTCAACGCATTTATGTTGCTGGCATCCTGCTCCAATACTTCTGTACAGGTTGTGATGGCTTCTTTTGCTTGCTGGTTCTAAATTAGAAATCACAATAGAGTATTACCTTCATGAATTACTTGATCTTCCTTGGAAGAAAAAGTTGATTTTAGCCAGATTTTACCTGCAAATGGGGGGGCTAAAGTGAACAATAATTCTCACAAGATTTACTCAACAAACTGATTTGCAATTAATCAAAAAAGAATTGCGAAGACTGAATTACAGTTACTCTTTCACAGGATGTGGGTGTCACTGGCTACACTACATTTCTTGCCCATCTGTCATGGGAATGTCACTTTAAGAAACGTTTGTCTTCTCAAGTGGCTGCAGTGATGTCATTGTGTGGTGGAGCTGGGGTCTGGCTCTGCTTTTTACTTTCGTTTTGAGCTGGAAGCTGTTTTGCCTCTGAGTTTTAGTTTCATTTTCAGTTGGAGAGCTGCATTCAAGCCAAGGAGGTGTATTTTGGTCTCTCTCTCTTTCTCTCTCTGCCTGCTAAAGAATGTTTCCAGATCACTTGACGATTTCAAAGTAATACCTATTTCCGTAAGGAATGGAAACCTACTGTCTTTGTTAAAAAAGGGTTTTTTTACTTATGGGTGCTGTTAGGAAAGTTACTATGAGTTACCTATAAGAGTACTGTATCTTTGGGAGGTTATCGGTGTTGGTAGTTAATAAGATGTTTACTGTGTGTTTATAAAATGTTAACTGGATTCATAGAATAAACATTGTTTTTGTTTAAAAATACTTTAGATCTCTGTTGCACCACAACTGTAAAGTGGGCCTTGTGCTCCGCATTACCAAAATCTATTCAAAGTTGTGGGTCAGGTGAACTCAATGACATACTTTGGTGTTCTCTAAACGCTGGCCCATAATACATCTCTAATTGCACTTGAGAAAGCGGTATTGAGCCACCTTCTTGGACTGCTGTTGTCAATGTAGTGCTGGTGCACCTAGTTCTGTTAAGAAGCGGCAGTGAAGGAACAGTGAGGAGGCAGTGGCATGTGGTATTGTCACTGGGCCATGAAATAGTGGATAGTCGTAAAAACCCACTCATTTAGGGTAGGAAATCTGCCATTCATCATCTGGCCTACGTGTGACCCATACAGACTCACAGCAATGTGGTTGGCTCTTCATGTCCTCTGAAATGGCCCAGTAAGCCATTGTAACAAGCCAACAAAGCCAAAGGAATAAAAAGAAATGGACCACCCTACATCGACCTAGAACTTACTCCCCAACAACACTTGGGTGTAACTATACCACATGGACTGCAGAAATTCAAGGCCGCAGCTCACCACTACCTTCTCAAGGCCATTCTGGGATGGAAGTGCTGGTCAAGCCAGTGAAGCCCATATCCCCCTTTTAAGAGTCAAGTTGGCGTGGCATCAATGAAAATTTGTAAGTGATGGTGTTCCCATTAATCTGCTATTTTTAACGTGCACCTCTTTTAGCTTGAAGGACATGTGCAGGTTACGTGGATTGGCCATGCTAAATTGCCCCATAATGTCCAAAGGTTAGGTGGGGTTACGTAGACAGGTTGAAAATGTGGGCTTAAGTATGGTGCTCTTTCAAGGGCCGGTGTAGACTCGATGGGCTGAATGGCCTCCTTCTGCACTGTAAATGCTATGGTTTGAAGGTGCTACAGAACGAGCCTGGTCAAGTTGCTGCAGTGCATTTTGTAGATGGTGCACACTGTGCTTCAGTGGTAGAGGGATTGAATGTTCAAGGTGGTGGATGGGGTGCCAATAAAACAGGTTGCTTTGTCCTGGATAGAGTAAAGTTTCTTGAATTGTTGAAGTTGCACTTAAGAGACAAGTAGGGTGTATTCATCACACTCCTGATTTGTAGATGTGAACAGGCTTTGGCAAATCAGTTGGGGAGGTACTTGCTGCAGGGTTAGGTACGTTTTGGCGCAGCCATTTGGGCGCGGCCTGAGATTTGGAACCTTTATCAGAGAACATTAAACGGGGAAGACCGCACAAACAATAATGCGGAGGCAGCCCACCGTCGATTGAAATACGAACTTGGCATGCATCATCCCACCATATGGAAACTAATTGATGGCCTGCGTAAAATACAGAAAGGTAGAGATGCATATTACGATATATGCAGATAAAAGAATACATTAAAATGTTCTTAAATTTGAAAACATGGATGCTATCGAGTACTTGAGGAGCCTTGCTCATAATTACCTAATGAACTAAACTAAATGAACTAATTTAAGGTTTTTAACTAAATGAACTAATTTAAGGTTTTTAATTTACAATAAAGTTAGTTTAAAAACATTTTAAAGCTCATCTTTTAATTTACTGTTTTAAGCTTGCTTTTAAGTCCTTCCTTTGAATGATACTGATCTTGCAACAATTTACTTGCAACAATTTACTAGCCACAAAAACTAAATAAATTTCTGTCGTCTGCGCCCAAACGGCCGCGCCAAATTGGCTGCGCCCAATTGTCCCATGGCGCCCAAACGGCTGCGTCCAAACGGCCGCGCCAAATTGTCCCATACCGCTTGCTGCAGAACTCCCAGCCTTTGACCTGCTCTTTTTGCCACAGTATTTATATGGTATGATTCAGTTGAGTTTCTGGCCAATAGGAACCCCCAGAATGTTAATAGTGGGGGATGCTGTGGGGAGATCATTCAACTCTGCTGCCATCCTTTCCTGTTTTGTCATTTGGAGATGCACTTGGGTGGCAGAAATGTCACCATCACTTACCAGTCCAAGCTTGACTTGCTGCAAAATGGATTCAGATTATTTTAGTTTGAGGAATTGCAAAGAGTGAAGATTGGGAAATCAGCAAAAATCCCCACTTCTGACCTTATGATGGCAGGTAGATCAGATGAAGCAGCTGACATTGGCAGGGCTAGAACTGCACCCTGAGAAGTTTCTGTAAGTGCCCTGGGACAGAGATAATTGAACTCCAGCAATCACAATATTTTCCTTGGAATGATTCCAACTAGTGGAGGATTTTTCCACTGATTCACAATGACTCCAGCTTTGCTGGAGCTCCTTGTTGTCACCCATATCCATGATTGGTCTAAGGCTGTAAGAAGGCTACTAATGAGGTTTAGACTTAATGACTGAGATAGTCACAATGCTGATCACTAATTAAAATTATGTAGCAACTCAAAACGTCGATATGGGGCTGCACAGTGGCTAGCACTGCTGCCTCAAGGCACCAAGGACCCGGGTTCAATCCCAGCCCCAGGTCACTGTTGGTGTGAAGTTCGCAAATTCTCTGTGTCTGCCTGGGTCGCACACCCATAACTTAAAGATGTACAATCATTCAAGGACTTCAACTGAGTCAAAAATGGCAGGTTAGCACTGCTGCCTCACAACACCAGGGACCTGGGTTCAATTCCGGCCTTGGGGGACTGTGTGGAGTTTGTATATTTTCCTGGTGTCTGTATGGGTTTCCTCTGGGTGTTCCAATTTCCTCCCAAAGTCCAACGATGTGCAGGTTAGGTGGATTGCCCATGCTAAATTGCCCCTTAGTGCCTAAAGGTTAGGTGGGGTTATGGGGATAGGTGGGGTAACAGGATCTAGGTAGGGTCCCCTTTTAGAGGGTTGGTGCATACTCGATGGGCCAAATGGCCTCCTTCTGCACTGTAGGAATTCTATGGATGGGTTACCCTAAACCTTACCTATCCCACATAAATTGGGGGTAGCTAGGCAGGCTTGGAGAAGACCACTTGGGGCATTTTACAGACCCCCAGCTGGGGACTGTAAAATTATTTTTATCCACCTGTCAAGGAAAACCTCGCTTAAAATTACAGACCCCATTTTCTCCCAGTATCTCTCTCTCTCCAGGCCTTGAATATATCATTTCTGCTGCCATAATTTAATGAGCTCAGGACCTCAACTAGTCTCAATTGGAATCACAAGTATGTGTAGAAATTGTGCAAAAAATAATTCTATTCCCCCTAGCTACAGGTCAGGCCATATCGTACACAAGAATTAGCAACTCAGTAGAAAGCAGTGTTTGCTCCAGCTCTAAGTGTACTTAAACACACAAATACTAGTAATGCATTATGAATATCGTTAAACAAAGAAATGTGGCTAACACACTCTGCCAACACCACCATTAACTGATTATTTGCCTCTTGGCAGAGTTTGGACTTTAACTGATGCACTAACCAAAACTTCTAGTGTTTTGAATAATGTCATGGTACCTTTAGTAACCCTTAAATTCACTGCAGCAGACAGATAAGGCATTGGGCTGACACTACAAAAATGTGGCCCTCCTTCAGTGCTGTAACGCAGCATCAATTTCAGAAATCTAGCGGTAATCTTGAACCCATAATCTTCTAACTCAACACTGCACCATCAATTAAGGACTAAAAAAATAAAGTGTGTAACACCACACACAACTGAGCATCAAAATCACCCTGCAAGCACGACCAAGAAGAATGCTTGAAACTATAGTCAAATCCCTTCGCACATGCTGCCACCATATTCAAAACCAAAGCCTCAAAATAGCCCAATTACAAAACTTCTTACCTTTGATAAACAGTGACAAATTCTTTCCTTTGCATACACAGTATACTGAAGAACATCTGGTTCAGTTTTCATAGCAGACTCATATTTACTGACTGCATCAGAGTATCTACGTTAAGAAAGAAAATATTTACAAAAGTACTGAGGATGCTGAAATCAAAAATAAACACAGAAGGGCTGGAAAACGCTGCAGGTCTGGCAGCACTGTGTCGAGAAACAGAGTTAATATAGTGTCTGTATGGCTCGTCTTCAGAGCCAGAGGAGTAGAAATCCATCACATTTCTCCCTCTCTTCAGCTCTGAAGAGCCATATGAACTTGAAACGTTAACTCTTGTTTCTCTCTCCACAGATGCTGCCAGACCTGCTGAGTTTATACAGTATTTTCATTTTTGATTCAAGAAAATTTTTACAATGCATTATAACAATGAGCTTTGCACACAAGCAGCGGGAGAGACCACATCCAGAGTGAGGCACTGGCAGAGAGTTTTGAACTTGGTAATTCGGTGCAGAGTAGGAAGATGTGCTCTTTGCTTTTTGCCCTTACTTTGGAACTTTTAAATCTTCAGCTGCAGCTGAGAGTACAAGGGAGAGATCTGATTGGTAAGTAATGGGTAAGGTTGGCAAGTCTTTACAGCTTTTATCACTTATTTGTTGAAAATACTTTGTGGTTTATAATCTGTAAGGGCTATAGTTAGTAGTAACAAGGACAAGGAAAGAAGGGCAATAGAGAATTTTATTTAATCTAATATCAAGCATCTTCCAAAGGTTTAAAAGGGCAAGACATAACGGTGCCAAAGAGGCCCGGCCAACCACGCCCACATGTTCTGGTCTTGCCCCAGACTTGGGGAGTACTGGACAGCCTTCTTCGAGGCTATATCCAAAGTGGTGGGGGTGAGGGTGGAGCCATGCCCGATAGTGGCGGTCTTCGGTGTTTCAGACCAGCCAGATCTATTCCTGGGGAGGAGGGCGGACGCCCTTGCCTTTGCCTCCCTGATCGCCCGCCGTAGAATCCTGATTGGCTGGCAGTCAGCAGCACCGCCCAGAGCTGCAGACTGGCTGTCCGACCTCTCGGAACCTCTCCAAATGGAGAAAATCAAATTCGCCATCCGAGGGTCAGACGACGGCTTCCACAGAACGTGGGAGCCATTCATGCAATTGTTCCGGGACCGGTTTGTGGCCAACGTAGAGGAAGAATAGTTGGGTGGCCAAGAATCAGGGGAAAATGGATGGGAATCGGGGGAAGGTAGCGGAGGGGGGGGGGCTACGGGTTCGTTATGGGGGTTTGATGGCTAGCTAAGGCCCAAAACCAAACTGTAAATAAATGCCTATAAACATGTGCCTCGGCCATATTGGAGAATGTAAAAGATGTATGCCGGCTAAAGGGGGCGGCCACAGTTGTTATTATGAAGATGCTTACCTGTAAATATACATGTTAATTTTGGCCCTGATGCACAGGGGAGGAGTAGAAAGTGTGGGAAAGCAATAGTTACAGGCGCAAGGAGAATAGATAGGCATTTCTGTGGCCTATTGTATATTAGAACATAGAACATAGTAGCGCCCTTCGGCCCTCGATGTCGCGCCGACCCGTGAAACCATCTGAAGCCTATCTGACCTACACTATTCCATTTTCATCCATAAGTCTATCCAGTGACCACTTAAATGCTCTTAAAGTTGGCGAGTCTACTACTGTTGCAGGCAGGGCGTTCCACACCCCTACTACTCTCCGAGTAAAGAAACTGCCTCTGACATCTGTCCTATATCTACCACCCCTCAATTTAAAGCTATGTCCCCTCGTGTTGGTCATCACCATCCGAGGAAAGAGACTCTCACTGTCCACCCTATCTAACCCTCTGACTATCTTATATGTCTCTATTAAGTCACACCTCAGCCTTCTCCTCTCTCACGAAAACAACCTCAAGTCCCTGAGCCTTTCCTCGTAAGACCTTCCCTCCATACCAGGCAACATCCTAGTAAATCTCCTCTGAACCCTTTCCAAAGCTTCCACATCCTTCCTATAATGTGGTGACCAGAACTGCACGCAGTACTCCAGGAGCGGCCGCACCAGTGTTATGTACAGCTGCAGCATGACCTTGTGGCTCCGAAACTCAATCCCCCTACTGATAAAGGCTAGCACACCATATGCCTTCTTAACAGCCCTATTAACCTGGGTGGCAACTTTCAGGGATTTATGTACCTGGATGCCGAGATCTCTCTGTTCATCTACACTACCAAAAATCTTGCCATTAGCCCAGTACTCTGCATTCCTGTTACTCCTTCCAAAGTGAACCACCTCACACTTTTCCGCATTAAACTCCATCTGCCACTCTCAGCCCAGCTCTGCAGCTTATCTATGTCCCTCTGTATCCTATAACATCCTTCAGCACTATCCACAACTCCACCGACCTTCGTGTCATCTGCAAATTTACTAACCCATCCTTCTACACCCTCTTCCAGGTCATTTATAAAAATGACAAACAGCAGTGGCCCCAAAACAGATCCTTGCGCTACACCACTAGTAACTGAACTCCAGGATGAACATTTGCCATCAACCACCACCCTCTGCCTTCTTTCAGCTAGCCAATTACTGATCCAAACCGCTAAATCACCTTCAATCCCATACTTCCTTATTTTCTGCAATAGCCTACCGTGGGGAACCTTATCAAACGCCTTACTGAAATCCATATACACATCAACCGCTTTACCCTGATCCACCTGTTTGGTCACCTTCTCAAAAAACTCAATAAGGTTTGTGAGGCATGACCTACCCTTCACAAAACCGTGTTGACTATCGCTAATCAACTTGTTCTTTTCAAGATGATTATAAACCCTATCTCTTATAACCTTTTCCAACATTTTACCCACAACCGAAGTAAGGCTCACAGGTCTATAATTGCCTCTTTGGTGCTCGGGTCAAGGATGTCTCGGAGGGTTTGCAGGACATTCTGGAGGAGGAAGGGGGGGGAGGGGGCTGAGAAGATAAAACAGCCAGTGGTCGTTACCAATGACATAGGTTAAAAAAAAAGGATCAGGCTTTAAAAACATAAAGTTAGGATGAAAGCTAAGCAGCACCTCAAAAATAGTAAACATAGAAACATTTTGAAACGCAAGGGGAGAGGGGTCTACAAGAGTAAGCTTGCAGGGAACGCCGATCCAATGGACTGCCTGCTGTGATAGTGGAGTCGGACACTTGAGGAACTTTCAAGCGGTTATCGGATAGGCACATGGAGCACACCAGAATGACAGGGAGTGGGCTTCAGACAATGCTCGGCACAACATCGAGGGCCGAAGGGCCTGTTCTATGCTGTACTGTTCTATGTTCTAAGGAAGAAACATACAAATTAACCAAGAACAACATGTCTGGATTGCGAGTAGTTGAGTGCAAGTGTGCAGGAAACATAAAAACTGACTTTTAAAGTTTTTATAGGTATGGGAGGACAAAAAGTTTGGTGAAGACAAATGTCAGTCCCTTACAGTCAGAAATAGGGAAATGTATAATAGGGGACAAAGAAATGGCTGAGCAACTAAAGTCTTCACAAATGAGGACAAATCAGATACCAGAAATACAAACAAAAAACAATACAGCACAGGAACAGGCCCATGGGCCCCCCCAAGCCTGTATCGGTCATGATGTGGAGATGCCGGCGTTGGACTGGGGTGAGCACAGTAAGAAGTCTTACAACACCAGGTTAAAGTCCAACAGGTTTGTTTCAAACACAAGCTTTCGGAGCACGGCTCCTTCTTCAGGTGAATGGAAAGGCTTGTTCCAGAAATGTTTATATAGACACAGTCAGAGATGCCCCGGAATGCGAGCACCTGCAGGCAATCAAATCATCAAAGATGCAGAGAGAGAGGTAACTCCAGGTTAAAGAGGTATGAATTATCCCAAGCCAGTTCAGTCGGTAGGCCTCTGCAAGTCCAGGCTTGTTGGTGGGGGCCGAATGTAATGCGACATGAATCCCAGATCCCGGTTGAGTCCGCATTCATGCGTGCGGAACTTAGCTATAAGTTTTTGCTCAGCAATTTTGCGTTGTCGCGTCTCCTGAAGGCCTCCTTGTAGAATGCTGACCCGGAGATCAGAGGCTGAATGTCCTTGACTGCTGAAGTGTTCCCCAACTGGAAGGGAACAGTCCTGCCTGTTGATAGTCGCACGATGCCCGTTTATTCGTTGTCGCAGTGTCTGCATGGTCTCGCCAATGTACCACGCTTCGGGACATCCTTTCCTGCAGCGTATGAGGTAGACTACATTGGTCGAGTCGCACGAGTATGCGCCGCGTACCTGGTGGGTGGTGTTTCCACGTGTAATGGTGGTGTCCATGTCGATGATCTGGCATGTCTTGCAGAGATTACCCTGGCAGGGTTTTGTGGTGTTGTGGTTGCTGTTCTGAAGGCTGGGTAATTTGCTGCAAACAATGGTTTGTTTGAGGTTGCGCGGTTGTTTGAAGGCCAGTAGTGGGGGTGTGGGGATGACCTTGGCAAGATGTCCATCCTCGCTGATGATGTGTTGGAGGCTGCGAAGAAGATGTCGTAGTTTCTCCGCCCCAGGAAAGTACTGGACGACGAAGGGTACTCTGTCAGTGGTGTCCCGTGTTTGTCTTCTGAGGAGGTCGGTGCGGTTTTTTGCTGTGGCGCGGTGGAACTGTCGATCAATGAGTCGAGCGCCATATCCCGTTCGTACGAGGGCATCTTTCAGCATCTGTAGGTGTCTGTTGCGCTCCTCCTTGTCTGAGCAGATCCTGTGTATACGGAGGGCTTGTCCATAGGGGATGGCTTCTTTAATGTGTTTCGGGTGAAAGCTGGAGAAGTGGAGCATCGTGAGATTATCTGTGGGCTTGCGGTAAAGCGAGGTGCTGAGGTGACCGTCCTTGATGGAGACGAGTGTGTCCAAGAATGGAACTGAATTTGGAGAATAGTCCATGGTGAGTTTGATGGTGGGATGGAACTTATTGATGTCATCGTGTAGTCGTTTCAGTGATGTCTCGCCGTGGGTCCAAAGGAAAAAAATGTCATCGATGTATCTGGTGTATAGCATCGGTTGAAAGTCCTGTGTGGTGAGGAAGTCCTGTTCAAACTTGTGCATGAAGATGTTGGCATATTGAGGTGCAAATTTGGTCCCCATGGCTGTTCCGTGCGTCTGGATGAAGAATTTGTTGTCGAAGGTGAAGACGTTGTGGTCTAGAATGAAACGGATAATCTCTGCAAGACATGCCAGATCATCGACATGGACACCACCATTACACGTGGAAACACCACCCACCAGGTACGCGGCGCATACTCGTGCGACTCGACCAATGTAGTCTACCTCATACGCTGCAGGAAAGGATGTCCCGAAGCGTGGTACATTGGCGAGACCATGCAGACACTGCGACAACGAATAAACGGGCATCGTGCGACTATCAACAGGCAGGACTGTTCCCTTCCAGTTGGGGAACACTTCAGCAGTCAAGGACATTCAGCCTCTGATCTCCGGGTCAGCATTCTACAAGGAGGCCTTCAGGAGACGCGACAACGCAAAATTGCTGAGCAAAAACTTATAGCTAAGTTCCGCACGCATGAATGCGGACTCAACCGGGATCTGGGATTCATGTCGCATTACATTCGGCCCCCACCAACAAGCCTGGACTTGCAGAGGCCTACCGACTGAACTGGCTTGGGACAATTCACACCTCTTTAACCTGGAGTTACCTCTCTCTCTGCATCTTTGATGATTTGATTGCCTGCAGGTGCTCGCATTCCGGGGCATCTCTGACTGTGTCTATATAAACATTTCTGGAACAAGCCTTTCCATTCACCTGAAGGAGCCGTGCTCCGAAAGCTCGTGTTTGAAACAAACCTGTTGGACTTTAACCTGGTGTTGTAAGACTTCTTACTGTATCGGTCATGACACTAACCTTGGCCAAAACCCTCAGACACACTTCCTTGTGCCGTATCCCTCTATACCCATCCATGTGTTTGCCAAGATGCCTTTTGAACGTCGTTAATGCATCTGCTTCCACAACCTTTCCTGACAATGCATTCCAGGCACTCACCACCCTCTGCATAAAAAAACCTGCCTTGCACATCTCCTCTAAACTGTGCCCCACGGACCTTCAACCTATGCCTCCTGGTGACTGACCATTCCACACTGGAAAAGTGTGCCTGCCCATCCACTCTATCCAAGCCCCTCATAATGCAGGTTCACAGATCTTTGAATATGGCAACACAAGTAGACAAGGTAGTCAAGAAAGCATATGGAATGCTTGCCTTCATTGAACGGGGCATAGAGTATAAAAACTAGCAAGTCATGCTACAGTTGTACAGAACCGAGGTAAGTCTGCACTTGGAATATTGCCCACAATTCCGGTCACAACACTACCAGAAGGATGTGGAGGCTTTATGACCTGTATCAGGTCACCCCTCAACCTCAGTCTTTCTAATGAAACAGTTCAGAGTCTATTCAGCCTCTCCACATAGCTAACACTCTCCAGACCAGGCAACATCCTGGTAAATCTCCTCTGCACCCTCTCCAAATCCTCCAGGTCTTTTTCAAAATGGCAGGAAGTGACTAGTGGAGTACCACAGGGATCGCTGCGAGGACCCCAGGTATTCACCATATATATTAATGATTTAGATGAGGGAATTAAATATAATATTTCCAAATCTGCCAATGACACCAAGTTGGATGGGAGGTGAGCTGTGAGGAGGATACAGAAATCCTTCAGTGCGATTTGGGCAAGTTGACGGAGTGGGCAAATGAATGGCAGACGCAGTATAATTTCAAGAAATACGAAGTGGTCCAATTCGGTAGCAAAACCGAGACGACAGATTATTATCCGAATGGCCATAAATTAGGATGGGGACAGGGGTGAGGGAAAATGTGCAAGAAGATTTGGATGTCCTTGTGCACCAGTCACTGAAGGTAAACATACAGGTACGGCAGGCAGTAAAGAAGGCAAATGGCATGCTGGCCTTCATTGAGAGAGGATTCAAGTGTAGAATTATACAGGGCCTTGGTGAGGCCACACCTGGAACATTGTGTGCAGTTTTAGTCTCCTTATCAGAGGAAGGAGGTTCTTGTTCTGGAGGGAGTGCAGCGAAGGTTTACCTGAGTTGGCGGGACTGACTTATGTGGAGAGATGGAATTGGTTATAATAGTATTCGCTGGAGTTCGTAAGAATGAGGGGGGAGGGATCTCACAGAAACTTATAAAAATCTAACAGGACTGGACAGGCTGCAGGAAAGATGTTCCCGATGGTGAGTGCATCCAGAACCGGGGTCACAGTCTGAGGATGCAGGGTAGACCATTCAGGAAAGAGAGGAGAAATTTCTTCACGTAGCATGGTCGACCTGTGGAATAGCACTTAGTGCGAAAGCTAGCAAAGGTGGGGGGGGGGGGGGGGGGTGTGAGGTTATTGAGTTGAATGATCAGCCATGATCATAACGAATAGCGGAGCAGGCTCGAAAAGATGAATGGCCTCTTCCTGCTCTTATTTTCTATGTTTCTAAGAACTAGAAGCAATATTGTGCATTTTGTTTCTAATAATATTGTTTACTGTGACTATACATTGTCACTATAAATCTGTCACTATAAATCTGTGCCAATTAATGCCCATAAATTCGAGTGTGCACAGAATGCATTCCAAGTTGAATGATGAAAACTGTAGACATTTTAAAACATTCTTACTTTTCTTGTTTTATGAAATCTTCTCCAGTTGCTAATTGCTTATTGAGTTTTTTTACTTGTTTATAGTGGGCAAAACAGAGTTTGTGATCTGGGTCCAATTTCAGGCATTCCCGAATTTCACTAGAAATAAATCATAAACATAATCAGTTAATGCAGTGTTAGCAAAAGCTCATTCAACCAAACACCAATTCCAGAAAATAATGAGATAGTCAAAAACAAAAACAAAAATAGGGACAAGTGGGAAAGATGGTAGAATAGGGCACAGATCCAAAAAAATGTTTATTGCTGTTTTATCCCAACCTCCTTCTCTCTGCCCCACCCAAACAAAAATAAAAGCATTGAACAAAAACAATATTGGGTTGGCTCAGATCAAACCAAGCTATTTTGTCTACACAGTGCAGTGTAATCCCCTTGTAATTAACTGTAAATAATGTTACTGAGTGAGGACTTTGTTAAAAGTGAAGATCCGCAGATGGATGTCATCTATTATGCACTGCCTGGAAGTGTCATACATTTGGTTATAGTTTCTCAGCGTCAATTTTTTTTCTCAACACTTCAATTGCCTTGCGGTGTTTTACTTTGTTAAGAGAGCTATATCCTTAACCCTTTCACTCCTGGGCTCACCGGAGTAGATTCACAGCTACATTTTATAAAGTAAGAGTTTTTCTCTTTTTTTCTTCTTCTCACAGTTACTGGAGGGTAGCAAGCTAGATTTAATATTGAATAACAACCTATAGTAACCAGAACACATTAAATTTTGGGGGGGCCTTTCATGAAAGCAGCAGTAGTAATTTTTTATCAAGAGCTTTAGTACTTGTTTTTTTCCCCTAAATTCAAACAAACAAAAGAGGGAGAGATGACAATTGGCGGGGTTGTGTGCTACTCCTGCACGATGTGGTGCATCATGGACACTTCCAAGTGTCCCTGAGGACTACATCTGTGGAAAAAGTATATTCAGTTGGAAAAGCTCACCAAACGCATGGATCGGTTAGAGTAGCAGCTGGAAGCACTGAGGAGCACACAATTAGCTGAAATTGTGATAGATAATAGCTTCAGAGATATGGTCACACCCAAGGTACAGGATAGGTGACCGCCGGACAGGGTAGGCAGACAGTGCAGGGGTCCCCTCTTGCTGTCCCCCTATCTAACAAGAATGCCGTTTTGGATACTGATGAGGGGGAAGGTCCATCAGTGGACAGCAGCAGCAGCCGCCAGAACAAAGGCATCACGACTAGCCCTGCTGCACATATGTGGGGGTATAAAGCATAGAAAAGCAATAGTGGTAGGGAATTCAATAGTCAGGAGCACAGATAGGCACTTCTGTGGCCGCAAAAAGGACTCCAGGATGATAGTTTGCCTCCCTGGTGCCAGGGTCCTGGATATCTTTGAACGGGTACAAAGCACCCTAAAATGGGAGGGATATCAGACAGAGGTCATTGTCCACATTGGTAGAAAGAGTAGTGAAGTCCTGCAACGGGAGCAAGGTAGAAGATTTGAAAAAGCAGGACCTCTAGGCTAGTATTCTCAGGATTACTTTCCGTGCCGCGTGCTAGCAACAGGGATACAGTGCAGTTGAACACATGGCTACTGGTGCAGGAGGGAGGGCTTCAGTTTTTCAAATAATTGGGATGTCTTCCAGGGAAGGTGGGGCCTGTACAAGGAGGACAGGTTACACCTGAACTGGAGCTGCACCAATATCCTGGCTGGGAGGTTTGAACTAATTTGGCAGGGGGATGGGAATCAGAGACTGGGGATGAGCATGGTACCAGGGTTAGGCTAGTCAGAGGAAGGGTAGGCTGGGGGAGGTCGAGCTCAGTGGGATTGGAGGTCTGGAGTGTATCTGCTTCAATGCACGGAGTATAACAGGTAAAACAGATGAACTTAAAGCCTTGATGTATGAGCAGAACTTGGATGTGGTTGCTGTAAAGCAGACAGTTAAAAAAATGGACAGGACTGGCAGCTAAATATTTCAGGATATAGGTGTTTTAGGTGTGACAGGGAGGAAGGTAAGAGGTGGGGGAGTTGCAATACTGGTTGGGAACGTATTACAGCTGTACAGAGGGAGGACACCATGGAAAAATCAAGTAACGAGGCACTGTGGGTAGAGATCAGAACCAGGAAGGGGGCAGTCACTATAATGGGGGTGTACTACAGGCCTCCCAACAGTCCACGGGAAGTTGAAGAACAGATATGCAAGCAGATTCTGGATAGAAATAATAGGGCTGTTGTAGTGGGAGATGTTAATTTTCCTCATATTGACTGGAAATCCCTTAGGGCTAGGGATCTGGATTGTGAGGAATTTGTTCAGTGTGTCGAAGAAGGTTTCTTGGAACAATATGTGGATAGTCTGACGAGAGAGGGGACTATATTGGATCTAGGACTAGGGAACGAGCCCAGCCAGGTCATCAACGTTGTAGTGGGAGAACATGTGGCGAACAGTGACCACAATATCAAACGCTTTCGGATACTCATGGAAAAGGATGAGTGTTGTCCTAGGATTAAGGTGTTAAATTGGGGGAAGGCCAACTACAACCAGATGAGGCAGCATTTGGAGGCTGGTGTTTGGGAGAGGCTGTTTGACAGTAAATCCACATTTGGCATGTGGGAGTCTTTCAAGGAGCAGTTGATGGGAGTGCAGGACAGGCATGAGCCGGTAAAAAGGATGGACAGGAAAGGCACGATTCAGGAACCATGGATGACCAGGGAAATTGAGAAGAATATTGTCAAAAAGAAAAAAGATGCGTATGAGAGGTACAGGCAACTAAAAAGAGATAAAGCACTTGAGGAATACAAGTAAAGTAGAAAAGAGCTCAAGCAGGGAGTTAGGAGGGCAAAAAGGGTCACAAAATGTCCTTGGCAGACAGGACAGGATTACGGAGAATCCCAAGACATTTTGTATGTATATTGGAAACAAGAGGGTAGCTGGAGAAAGAGTTGGCCCACTCCAAGGACAAAGGAGGGAAATTATGTATGGAACCAGTGGCAGTAGGTGAGGTCCTTAATGAGTATTTTGCATCGGTATTCACAAAGGAGAGGGACATGTTGAGTGGTGGTATATCAGAGGGATGTGTAAACACTTTAGAACAGGTCATGATTACGCGGGAGGGAGTGTGAGGTGTGTTTAAAAAGCATTAAGGTAGACAAATCCCAGGGCCAGATGGCATCTATCCCAGATTACTGAGGGAGGCAAGAGATGAAATCGCTGGGCCTCAGACTGAAATCTTTGTGTCCTCATAGGCCACAGGTGAGATCCTAGAGGATTGGAGGATAGCCAATGTTGTTCCATTGTTTAAGAAGGGTTGCAAGGATACTCCAGGTAATTATAGGCCAGTGAGCTTGACGTCAGTAATAGTGAAATTGTTGGAAAACATTTTCAGAGTAGCCACAGGCAGCACGGTTTTATAAGAGGGAGATCATGTTTTATACGAGGGAGAATTTTGAGGAGGTGACAAAAAAGATTGACTAGAGAAGGGCTGTGGGTGTTGTCTACATGGACTTTAATAAAGCATTTGATAATGGGAGGCTGGAGACTTCCGGTGGCGGCAATGTTCGAGTGAGCCGCACATTCTGCGGGCTCTCACTCCGGCAGGACTTTAGGGGCTGAGTCCCCGCGATAGCAGGAGCACGGAGCAGTAGGAAGGCGGCCGTGAAAGTGAAGAGCTGGCTGCGGTACATGGATTCGCGGGAGTCCAGGAAGCAGAGGAAGAGAGAGAGAAAGGGACAAAGGCAAGGAGCTGAGGAAGCTGACCCGGGACCTAAGATGGCGGACACACGGACCTCGGACTCAGCAATCCAGCAGGCGCTGGAGAATATGCTCCAGGTAATGAAAACCAGTTTTGAGGCGCTGAAGCGGGACAGCTTGGACCCACTCCAGAAAGCGGTGGATCAGCTGAATCAGAGGCTGGATGCTCAAGATGTTAAAATTAAGGAGCTGGGAGAGGCGGCGGAGGAGCAGGCGGATGCGCAGACGGTCACGGCGCTGGAAGTTGATGGGCTGAAGGAGCGGCGAAGACGACTGCTGGGCAGAGTGGGGGAGTTGGAGAATAGAGCCCGTAGGAACAATCTGAGGATGGTCGGCCTCCCGGAGGGGGCTGAGGGAGCTGATGCTGCAGCGGTTGTAGCAGACCTGATAATGCAGTTGATGGGGGCTGAAGCCTTTCCGCGACCGCCGGAGCTGGAGGGGGCATACAGAGTGCAGGCGAGGCAGGGGCGGCCAGGCGGACCCCCCCCGCCCGATGGTGATCAGGTTCCACAGGCTCGTGGACAAGGAACAGGTGCTGCGGTGGAAAGAGCGCCAGGAGCAGCACATGGAACAACAGTGTTCTCCGTATTTACCAGGACCTAAGCCAGGAGGTGGCTCGGCGGTGAGCGGCCTTTAAACAAGTCAAGGAGGTGCTGTTCAAGAAGCACGTGAAGTTTGGTCTGCTGTTCCCGGCCCGTCTGTGGGTCACGCATCAGGGCCAACACCATTACTTCTCCGAGCCTGAAGAAGCGATGGACTTTGCGAGGGATATGGGGCTGGTCCCGAAAAGAGGTCCCACAGGCGCAAATTAGGGCCCGAGAACTACCGTATGAAGGGAAGCCGAATGTGCCTGGACCGTTGTTCAATGGTTTGCTGGGTTAAAGGCGCCAAGCGGGACATTTGGGACTCTTTCCTGTTTTTGGTTACTGGGTTTTTTTTTCTTTTGTGTTTGTTTTCTTCCTCTTTTTTCTGTTTTTTCCTTTTCGTGCGGATTTTTGCTTTTTGTGGGACTCGTGGAGGGCACTGGAGCCGGTACGGTAACTAAGGGTGGCCGGTCAGCAAGGGGGGTGAAGGACGTGGGTTGGGGGGTTTTTGATTTACTGATGTTCATGCCTTCCTGTGCCGGTGAGTTTTGCTCCAGTGGGTTGGAGAGGGGGATGGGGCGCCGGGGAGTGGGTATGAGGACGGGGAAACAATGGGACTGAGACAGGGGGGGCGCCGGAGTGATGAGTCACCGGGCTAGCAGATTGGCTAGTCAAGGGAGTCAGGTGGGGGGATGGGGGGGGAGAGAATACAGCCAGTGGATGGCAGAAGTGGGGTTATCGGGGGATGTTGCTAGGGTGGGGGTGGGGGGTTGTTCTGCTGACTTGGGAGGGATCTGAAATAGGCACTGGAAGGGAGGTTGAGGGTGGAGGCAGCCAAGAGGCGGGCCAAGAATGGCGCGACGCACGGGCCGGGGGCCGGCCCGAGAAAGGCTATGGCTGACCGACGTGGGGGAGGGGGGCTGGGGTTGTGCCCCCCAACCAGGCTGATCACCTGGAATGTCAGGGGACTGAATGGGCCCGTTAAGAGGGCGCGGGTGTTCGCGCACTTGCGGGCTCTGAGGGCGGACGTAATTATGTTGCAGGAGACACATCTGAACGTGTCTGACCAGACTAGGCTAAGGAAGGGATGGATTAGCCAGGTCTTCCACTCGGACTTGGACTCGAAGTCCAGAGGGGTGGCAATCATGATCAACAAGCGGGTGCAATTTGAGGCAGAGGGCATAGCCGCAGACAAGGGGAGACAGATACCTGATGGTAAGGGGCAGACTGGAAGGGAGAAGAGTGGTGCTGGTGAATATATATGCCCTGAACTGGGATGACGTGGACTTCATTAAAAGAGTGCTGGGGAAGATCCCGGACCTGGACTCTCGTAGGCTAATAATGGGGGGGGGGGACACTTTAATATGGTCCTGGTTCCGGTTCTGGATCGGTCAACCCCTGGAGAGCCAGACAGCCGACAGGAAGGGGCTACTCGTTTTACTCGCACGTCCAAAAAGTATATTCCAGGATAGACTTCTTTGTTCTAAGCAGGGATTGTATAGGGGAGGTAAAGAACACGGAATATTCGGCAATCATTATCTCGGACCATGCCCCGCACTGGGTAGACCTGCAGGTCGGGGGGGGCGAACTATCAACGCCTGAAGTGGAGGCTAGACGTGGGACTGCTGTCGGAGGAGGGGATCTGTGAGAGGCTTCGGAGGTGTATGCAAAATTACTTGCAGGTGAATGATACGGGGGAGATCTCAGCAGTGACCCTGTGGGAGGCGCTAAAGGCAGTAGTGCGGGGAGAGTTGATCTCAATTGGGGCCCACAGAGCCAAGGCAGACAGGGCAGAGATGGACAGATTGGTTAGGGAAATGGGTCGGATAGATGAGGAACACGCGGAGGAGGTTTTACTCAGGGAGAGGCAGAGACTACAGGTGGAACTGGGGGCGCTATCCACAAGCAGGGCCGTGGAACAGCTTAGGAGGGCGAGGGGCGTGGTGTACGAGCATGGGGAAAAGGCTAGCAGATTGCGCAGCAACTCAGGAAGAGGGAGGCAGCCAGGGAAATAAGTAAAGTGATGGATGGGGAGAGGTGCAGAGTGGAGGACCCGGCAGGAATGAATAAGGTATTCCGGGACTTCTATCGGAAGCTGTATACTTCGGAGCCTCCGGAAGAACCGGAGGAGATGAAAAGGTTTCTGGACGGGTTAACATTCCCAACAGTAGGTGGGGGGCGAGTGGATGAGCTGGGGGCCCCGATTAGAGTGGAGGAGGTATTGGGGGGCCTAAAAGCCATGCAGTCGGGGAAAACCCCAGGGCCGGATGGATACCCGGTAGAGTTTTATTGGAAGTTCTCGGAGTTGGTGGGCCCGGTCTTGGCGAGGGTTGTTAATGAGGCTAGGGACAGAGGGACACTGCCGCCGACGATGTCACAAGCCACTATATCACTGATAGTGAAGCGGGGTAAAGACCCGGAGGCGTGCGAGTCCTACAGGCCAATCTCCCTGATTAATGTAGATGCCAAGCTCCTGGCAAAGGTACTGGTGATTAGAATTGAGGACTGCGTACTGGAGGTGATTGGGGAGGACCAAACTGGGTTCGTAAAAGGTAGGCAGCTGTTGGCCAACTTGAGAAGATTACTTAATGTGATAATGATGCCCCCGGCGGGCAGGGAGGTGGAGGTAGTGGTGGCGATGGACGCCGAGAAGGCCTTTGACCGGGTGGAGTGGGGCTATCTATGGGAGGTGCTCGGACGGTTTGGGTTCGGGGAGGGACTGTTGAATTGGATCGTTATTATATCAGGCCCCAAAGGCCAGCGTCAGGACAAACAGAGAAGTGTCAGAGCACTTTAGGCTGTACCGTGGGACCAGACAGGGCTGCCCGCTCTCCCCGCTGCTGTTTGCACTGGCCATAGAGTCGCTGGCGATTGCGCTGAGAGCTGCGAAGGGATGGAAGGGGATGGTGAGGGGCGGGGTAGAACATAGGGTCTCTCTTTATGTGTACGACCTGCTCCTGTACGTGTCGGACCCAGTGGCCGGGATGGGATGTATACTGGAAATGTTGAGGAAGTTCGGCCAGTTCTCAGGATACAAATTAAATATGGCCAAAAGTCAAATGTTTGTGGTACAGGCAAGAGGCCAGGGGAACAGATTGAGAGGGCTACCATTTTGGCTGGTTGAGGAAAATTTCCGGTACTTGGGGATCCAGGTAGCGCGAGACTGGGGCAGGCTGCACAAGTTACATTTGGCCAGGGTGGTGGAGCAAATGAAGGAAGAGTTTCGGAGATGGGATGGACTCCCGCTGTCGCTGGCAGGGAGTGTGCAGACTGTAAAGATGACAATCCTCCCTAGATTTCTGTTTGTTTTTCAGTGCCTCCCGATCTTTGTCCCACAGTCCTTCTTCAAAAGGGTTAACAAGATGATCATGAGCTTTGTCTGGGCGGGAAAATCCCCGCGGGTGAAGAAGGCGATGCTTGAGAGGAACCGCATAGGGAGGGCTGGCTTTGCAGAGTCTGATTAATTATTACTGGGCGGCCAACATCGCTATGATAAGGAAGTGGATGGTGGGTACGGGGTCTATCTGGGAGCGGGTGGAGGCGGCTTCGTGCAGTGGCTCCAGCTTGGCAGCCCTGGTCACGGCTCCTCTACCACTGCCGCCGGCCAGGTACTCCACCAGCCCGGTAGTGGTGGCGACCCTGCAGATATGGAGCCAGTGGAGGAGGCATGTAGGGGAGATGGGGGCGTCTGTCTGGGCGCCAATCTGCGACAACCATCGGTTTGCCCCCGGGAGTATGGATGGGGGGTTTCGGGCATGGCGGCGGGCGGGGGTGGGAAGGGTGGGCGACATGTTCCTGGAAGCGAGTTTTGCGAGTTTGAGGAGCTTGGAGGAGAAATTTGGTCTGGTAAGGGGAAATGATTTTAGGTACCTACAGTTGCGGGACTTTGTCCATAGACAGGTCCCATCCTTCCCACTCCTCCCGCCATTGGGGATCCAGGACAGAATAGTCTCTAGTGGGGGAAGGAGGGGAGGGCAGAGTCTCTGATATTTATAAGGTGCTCATGAAGGAGGAAGGGTCCCTGACGGAGGAATTGAAACTCAAATGGGAGGAGGAGCTAGGCGGGGAAATGGAGGACGGGCTGTGGGAAGAAGCCCTGAGTAGGATAAATTCGACCACAACATGTGCCAAGCTCGGCCTGATTTAATTTAAGGTCATTCACCGGGCCCACATGACGGTGGCTCGGATGAGCAAATTCTTTGGGGTAGAGGACAAATGCGCTAGGTGCGCAGGAGGACCAGCGAACCACGTACACATGCTTTGGGCATGTCCGATGCTTAGGGGATACTGGGAGGGATTTGCGGGGATCATGTCCTGGGTACTAAAAACAAGGGTGGCGATGGGTCCAGGGGTGGCAAATTTTGGGGTTTCGGAAGACCCGGGAGTCCAGGGTGAGAAAGAGGCCGATGTTTTGGCCTTTGCTTCCCTCATAGCCCGGCGACGAATATTATTGGCATGGAGAGACTCAAAGCCCCCGAAGACTAAGTTGTGGTTTACGGACATGTCAAGTTTCCTGGGTATGGAAAAAATTAAGTTCGCCTTAAGGGGATCTGTACAGGGGTTCGCGCGAAGGTGGCAACCATTCATTGACTTCTTTGCGGGAGAGTGAGCGTCAGCAGGGAGGTGGGGGGGGGGCTAGAGTAGGAGGGATAAATTGGCGGGTAGTACCGGTGGGAGAGGAGCGGGCTTGTGCAGTATGTTACGACTGAAGTATTGAATGTACGTGGATGTTTGCACATTTTTGCCTTTTTTGCTTTCTTTCTGTTGATGTTTGTAACTGTTTACAATGCCAAAAAACTACCTCAATAAAATTGTTTGTTAAAAAAAGATAATGGGAGGCTGATGCAAAAGGTTAGATCACATGGGGTCATGAGTGAACTAGCTGGATGGATCCAGAATTGGTTTGGTCATAGAAGACAGAACAAGACCAACAGTGCGGTTTCAATTCCCGGTACGGCCTCTCCGAAAGGCGCCAGAATGTGGCGACTAGGGGCTTTTCACAGTAACTTCATTGAAGCCTACTTGTGACAATAAGCGATTATTATGATAATAGAACAGTACAGCACAGAACAGGCCCTTCGGCCCTCGATGTTGTGCCGAGCAATGATCACCCTACTCAAACCCACGTATCCACCCTATACCCGTAACCCAAACAACTCCCCCTTAACCTTACTTTTTAGGACACTACGGGCAATTTAGCATGGCCAATCCACCTAACCCGCACATCTTTGGACTGTGGGAGGAAACGCACCCGGAGGAAACCCACGCACACACGGGGAGGATGTGCAGACTCCGCACAGACAGTGACCCAGCCGGGAACCGAACCTGGGACCCTGGAGCTGTGAAGCATTTATGCTAACCACCATGCTACCGTCCTGCCCTTATGCTACCGTGCTTGCAGGAGTTGCAGATAGTGATGAAGATTGTCAGAGAATACCACAGGATATAGATAGGCTTGGGCAGAGAAATGGCAGATGGAATTTAATCCGGACAAATGAGAGGTGATGCATTTTGGTAGATCCAATTCAGGTGGGAGCTATAAAATAAATGGCAGAAGCATCAGGAGCATAGAGACAGAGAGATCTGGGCGTGCAGATCCACAAATCCTTAAAAGTGGCAGCACAGGTGGAAATGGTGGTGAAGAAAGCATATGGCATGCTTGCCTTCACAGGACAGGCTATCAAGTATATAAGTTCGGAAATTATGTTAGAATGTTGGTTCGGCCACATTTGGAATACTGTGTCCAATTCTGGTCACCGCAATACCAGAAGGAGAATACAGAAAAGGTTTACCAGGATGTTGCCTGGTATGGAGGGTATTAGTTACAAGGAGAGATTGAATAAACTGGGATTGCTCTCCCGAGAGAGAGACAGAGGCTGAGGGCTGACCTGATAGAACTTTATTAAATTATATGGGGTATAGATAGGGTGAACAGTTGGAGGCTTTTTCCCAGGGTGGAAATGCAAGGGGGCACAAGTTCAAGGTGAGGGGGGAAAGGTTCAGTGGAGATGTGCCACAGAGGGTGGCGGTGCCCTGGAATGCACTGCCAAGTGAGGTGGTTGAGGCAGATACGATAGCGACCTTTAAGACTCATCTGGATAGGCAAATGAACATACGGGTTATAGGTTACAGGCGGTTGGTCCAGATAGGATACATGATCACCACAGGCTTGGAGGGCCTGTTCCTGTGCTGTATTGTTCTTTGTTAAATGGGGAGGTCGCATGTTTGGTGGCTCCTGCCAGAAAAGTCTTTTTTGGTCCCTCTAGCACAGTTTTTGATGAAGAAATTTGTCAGTGAGGAGTCGTGGGAAGTTACTGGGCATTTATAGAATGTCAAAAACTGGCAGGAAGAAGCCAAGGGAGAAGGCAGTGAGCAAAAGTGCACGGCCGAGCGTGGAGAGGGGTGTGGCAGAAGGAAAGGTGGCAGTAGGAACCCCCCCCAGTTGGGTGGGGCCACACCCATCACTATGGAGAAGATGAAGGAGATGATGGCTGGAGAGATGAACAGGCGTTTTCAAAGAATTTCAAAATGCATTAGATGATGATGATGGCCTCGTTTAAGGCAGGGTGGGTGAGACCCTTGCCCTGGCGAGAAAGGAGTTGGTAAGAACTTCGACGATGGTGTGGGAGCAGGGAGAGAAAATGAAATGGATGAAGGAGGCCTTGTCGTGACAGTGGCCAGTTCACCTCGATGGATGAGAAGCTGCGGAGGGTGGCCGAGATTAACAGAGTGCTGAGAGTCACGGTAGAAGACTTGAACAGGTCGTGAGGTCATGAGTGTGCCTGAAGGGGTGGAGGGCCAGAGGCCTATAGAATGCTACTTCGCCTGTATGCTAGCGAAGTTGATGAGGGAGGGAGGGATGGGACCCCTCCCCACCCCAAATACAAGTTGGTTAGGGGCCCACCAGTCGCTTTGACCGAAACAAAGGGTAGCCACTGAGGGCGGTAATCATCTGTTTCCATAATTTCTGGGCAAGGCTATACGCATATACCAGGACTTGGCGACAGCTGTCAAGGAGGCGGGCAGCCGTTGGATGGGCCAAGGCGGCACTGTATCGGCACAACAGCAGACTATTTGGTGTGGTCTACCCAGTGAAGCTGCCGATTATGCACAACAGCAGAGACTATTACTTTGACATGGCAGCAGAGGAAATTGTGAAGACAGAAGGCCTGGGATTGGACGGAATTTAGACTATTGACTGAATTTTTCTTTGTTTCTTTTGTTGGTTTCGTGCATGAGTGTTATGGATAACTCGTAATGGGGGTTGGGCCGGGATGTAGGTACGGGTAGCGTTGGGGATGGTGTGGTTCCGTTTTCGATGTGGGGATGAGGCTCTGGCAGGAGGCCGCCATGCTAGCAAACATATCATTGGCTAGAGAACGGGAGCAAGGGGCATTGGAACCTGTATGGGCAGGCTTTGATGGGCCTGGGAGGTGTGAAAGGTGCTGGGGGAGGAGGGGGGGACGGGGGAGAGAAGAGACAATGCCGACGATACTGGGAAGGAAGGAAGTGATAGAGGGGTTGCTAGGAAGGTGTTGTGGTGGGGGGGGGGGGGGCGCATCAGGGGTGGGTCCTGCCTCTGCGATGCGTGGGGTGATGGCTATGGCAGTTAGGAAGGGCAATGCGGGGGGGCGGGGGGGAAGAGACCCCTGGTCAGAGTGGTGACGTGGAACATATATGAGGGTTTGGGGTGGGGCGGTGAAAAGCATGCGGGTGTTCTTGCATTTAAACAGGCCTGAAAGCGGACGTGGTGGAGACCCATCTGAGGACCAGATCAGGTTGAGGAAGAGCTGGGTGAGACAAGTTCTGGCTTCGATGATAGGGCATCGGGGTGGGTAAACGGGTGAGGTTCCAGAAGGTGGTAGCGGACCAGGGGGGCAGCTATGTGACAGTGATGGGTGTGTTGGAGGAGAGGTTAGTGCTGTTGGTCTGCATGTACATCCAAACTGGGATGATGTTGGGTGTGGGAGGAAGGTTTTAGCAGCCATACTGGACCGGGATACTCAGTTGATCGGCCATGCTTGCTGGTCCCTTTGGGCAAGCCACACTGGATGGATGTGGTCTTGCAGACGGAGAGTGGTCTGCTCCAGAGGCTGACGTGGAGGCTTGTTGGCAGATCCAAGTTTTTGCATTAAGATGGGCGGGTGGAGGCATATGTGGAGTTCAACTGAAATGCAGTCAGTGTTTTAGGAGGCATTAAAGGGGTAGTGAGGGGTGTTCAAGGTAAAGGTAGAGAGGGAGGTGCGGGAGGAGTGGCAATATCTCAAGGGGAGACCTGGGAGATGGATGGGTGGGTGGAAGATATGCAGAGGAACCAGAGCTTTGGTTTGACCTCCTGTCTACGGGCAGGAGGGTTCAGCAGTTGAGGTGAGCGCAGAGTGGTTGTGGATGAGAATGGCGAGAAGGCCAGTCGATTGCTGGTGGGCTAGCTCATCGATTGCTGGTGCGCTAGATCAGTCAGCAGGCAGCGGACAGGGAGATTGCGCAAATCAGGGTGGAACAGGAGGGGTGGCGGTGGCTCCGGAGCAGGTGAATAAGGTATTTGAGGACGTTAAGGGTTTATACAAGTCCGAGCCGCCGGAGGATGAATCGGAGATGAGGGGAGTTTCTGGAGTGAATGGAATGGCCAGGTTACAGGAGCCAGTAGGGTTGGAGGAAGTGAAGGCAACGTTAGGAAAAATGTACTCGGGTAAGGCATCAGGGCCAGATGGATTCCCAGTAGCAATCTAAGAAAGGTTGAAGGACAAGTTGGCACCACTGATGGCAGAAATGTTTAAGGATGTGATGGCAATAGGGAAGGCTGCCAGAGACAATAAAGCAGGCATCTATTTCATTATAAGACATAGGAGCGGAAGTAAGGCCATTCGGCCCATCGAGTACCACTCGAGTACATTACTGAAAAAGTCGAAGGATTCAGTGGAGTGCGAGTCCTATCGGCCCATTTCTCTATTGAGTGTGGATGCCAAGATATTGGTGAAGGTGCTGGCAATGAAGCTGGAGGAGTGTCTCCCGAAGGTGGTGGGGGAGGGAGGATTAGACAGGGGCCGTTAAGGGCAGAAAGCTGTCGTCGAACATGGGGCAGCTGCTGAATGTGGAGCTATCTCCGGAGGAGGGAGTTAGAAGTGGTGGTGGCATTAGATGTGGAGAAAGCATTTGACAGAGTGGAGTTATTTGTTTGGAGTACTGGAGAAGTTTGGGATTGGGGTCCAAGTTTGTGGCTTGGGTAATATTGCTATACAAGGATCCGACAGCTCGTGTGTAGATGAATGAGATGTAATTGGAGTACTTCCTACAATTGTTCACTTCGGCAATTGCGCTGATGGGTTGGGGGGGGGGGGGAAGCGAGAGAAAGAGAGCGCGCAAGAGAGCACAGCGTGTCTTTGCACGCAGATGATTGGATGTTGTACATTTCCGGACCCATCGCTGAGGGACACATGGGGTTGTTGGGGAAATTTGGATGTTTTTGGGGTGCAAATTGAAATTAGGGAAGAGTATTTTGTTGTGTCTTCTTCAGGTGCAGGGCCAGGAGTGGAAGGGTTGTCATTCCGGGTAGCAACAATTTCACTTTGCAGGTGGCACGGGACTAGGCTCGATGCTCAATTCCGTAAGCTAAATTTCACAGGCCTGGTGTGGAGGGTGAAGGAGGATTTGGGAAGGTGGCACTGGGGTGAGAAGCTATGAGACAAAGGCTAACCCTGTCTGCCCCTGCTCCCATCTATATCTGGTAGGTCTGACACCCCGAATATGGCCTCCAGGGGACCCGGTTCCAATTCCATCTCAGTCTCCCTTTGTCGTTGGCTGGCTGGGTGCAGGCAGTCAAAATTAATATTTGTCGCGGCGTCTGCTTTTGTTCTCATGTCTACTGGTCTTTTTGCCAAAAGCATTTTTCCCAGGCTTGGATCGGCTGGTCTGGTCGTTTGGGGGCAGGAAAGGTTGCGAGGAGAAGGAGGCGGTGCTCCAAAGGTGGCAGCAGTCGGGGGGACTTGGCTCTTCCAAATTTGCTGCAGTCCAGCTGGGTGGAAATTGAGGAGAACATGAAAGAGCAGTAAGAAACACGAGTAAAGAGGTAAAGGCTTTGCAGGTGCTGACGGAGGTGGGATCTTGCAAGGGGTCTGGCTGTGGGTGGCGCTGCTGCCACTCACCCAGGGAAGTAGTCCAGAAATCCGGTAGTGGTAGCCACACTGAAGATTTTGGGGCAATTCCAACTGCACTTCCCCAAGTCGAGGGCAGTACCGAGGGCGATGCCGATAAGAGGGAATCATGGGTTTGAGCCAGAGAGGATGGATGAGAGGTTCCAAGGATGGGAGGAGAAAGGGGTAAAATAAATAAAGGATCTGTTTAAGGAGGGGATATTCGCAAGTTTGGAGGAGTTGGGGGTGAAGTGTGGACTGTAGCGCGAAGAGGGCTTCAGGTATAAGCAGGTACGGAATTCACAAGAAAGACTTTCCCGAGCTTTCCGGTGGCACTGTCCTCCTCATTGTTGGGAAGGCCTCCTTGTTGTTGGTGCTGTGGATATTGGGGGGGGGGGGGGGGGGGGGGGGGGGGGGGGCATTTCAGCAATCTAGAGTAGGATTATGGAGGAATATAAGGAGTCTATGGAAGGGTTTATGGTCAAGTGGGATGAAGTGCTCGGATGGAAGGAGGATTATGGTGCGAAATGTCAATGCCTCGACCTGCGAGGCTGGGCTGGGGTGAATGGGGCACATTTAACAAAGGCAAGAATGAGCTGGCTATTTGAGGGGGCAGAGGAGAGCTGCGAGCAGTGTGGGAGGGGCCCAGCCAACAATGTTCATATGTTCTGGTCCTGCCCAAAGTTGGAGAAATATTTGGGGGTCATTTTTCAGCACCATGTCTGAGGTTCTGCATATGGAATTGGAATCGGGTCCCCTAGAGGCCATATTTGGGGTGTCAGAGCTACTAGATATAGACGGGAACGGGGGGGGGGGGGGGGGGGGGGGGGAAGGGGAGACAGGTTAGCCTTTGTCTCATTGATTGCTCACAGGTGGGTCTTTTTGGGGTACAAGACAGCTTCTCACCCCAGTGCCTCGGTGTGGCTGGGGGACCCACTGAGTTTGCTCTGACAAGGGCAGATGAGGGGTTCACCAGAGATGGATGTTGCTCATTTTACATTTTGGAGACCAGGTTGCTGTTCGGGGAGGGGGTGGGGGGTACTGTTGGTGAAAAATGTCAAACAAAAAAGTGCTGGATGCAAGTCCCAGTTGGTCCATTTGAGCCACATGTGCGTTTAGCATTGCAGGTTTAGTTTCAAAGTTGTTTTACGCTAGTTCTGATGTAGATTAGGGCCAATTTGGAGCAGCCTATATTTCCTGCCCCTCCTCACTGCCAACCCTCCAGCTTGAAACTGCTGCAACTCCCTGACCCTTCCCCCTCACTGCGTCTCTATCTCGCAGCTTGCCTCCTGCAAGTTTAAGCTGCTCTTTCTGCCCCTCAGTGTGAATCGCTCACAGCGAACATTTAGGAGTGGGAAGCAGTGAGCATGAGGTTTGGCGAGAGAAGAGCAATCAGGTCAAGGAATCAGCAAGAGTCCGTGAATCAGTGAGTCAGGAGCAACTCAATGGGCCAGGTCACATGATCAATAGGAGGAAGGGCCCAATGCAACCCAGAGAGTCAATGAGCAGGATTGTGCGAGGAGGGGCAACAGGGAAAAGTTAGCCTATTTCTTTAATATGTAATTTTTTAATAAATTATTTAACAATTTAGCATGCAAGTATTTTAATATCTGGATTTTTATTGGATAACGAAGGAACTACAGAGCCTAACTACAGCTTTTACATTGGTTAGTGAGAAAATCTGATTTGCTCAATTGTTTCACTTTCCAGGATACTGTCAAACTTTGAGATTGCCCAGTTTTTGTTACAACTTGAGGACCCACTATTGTAAATGCAAATTGTTGTTAACAATTCTATTGCTGTAGGGCAACAGATCTTACAACTCACAGAGAAATGCCACAGAAACAGTAGTTTGTGGGAAAGGTCACCTGACCAGGACAGCAGTGTTTTAATCCCATTTTTGAAGTTACTACTGTTTCCATCACCATTCCAGCAATGGATTGTCTATCCCCTCTGTAGAGATAGTGAGGGCTCACTTGGTTGGTCCCTTGGATAAAGGTTGGAGAGGCTGAGTGCATTTGGTCCAAATTCTCAGAGTAAAGAATGACAGGAAATCTCATTTTCCACATCATGATCGGCTTGAAGGGTTAGACAGGACAGATACTGAGATCTTGTTTCCCCTGACTGGGGAATCTAGAAGGAGGGAGCAGGGAATCTAGAAGGAGGGAGCACAGTTTAGGATAAGGAGCAATCCAAATTAAACAGGAACTGGGTAATGTGGATTGGGAGCGGCTATTTGAGGGCAAATCCACGTCTGACATGTGGGAGGCTTTTCAAAGGCCAGTTGATTGAAGTGCAGGGCACACACGTCCCTGCAAAAATAAAGGATAGAAATGGCAGGATTCGGGAATCAAAAGAAAAACGAAGCACACAATAGCTCTAAGCATCTAAAAACTGATGACGCTCTTGAGTACAGTGAAGTAAGAAGGAAATCTAGCGTGGAATTAGGAGGGCTAAAAGGGGTCATGAAATGTCTTTTGCAAACATGGTGAAGGAGAATCCCAAGGCTTTTTATGCATATATTAGGAGCAAGAGAAAGAGTACGCCCACTCAAGGACAATGGAGTTATGGGTGGAACAGGAAGTGGGTGAAATCCTTCATGAGTACTATGCATCGGTATTCACCAGGACATGACGATGTGGAGGTCAGGGATATGTGTGTGAACCTCGAGAACATCAATATGTCAAAGGAGGAAGTGTAGAGTATCTTAAACTGCGTTAAGAAATAGCTGGGGCCTTAACAGATATATTCACATCCTCTTTGACCACAGGTAAGGTTCCAGAGAACAAGGAACAAAGAACAAAGAAAAGTACAGCGCAGGAACAGGCCCTTCGGCCCTCCAAGCCTGTGCTGACCATGCTGCCTGTCGAAACTAAAATCTTCTGCACTTCCAGGATCCATATCCCTCTATTCCCATTCTATTCATGTATTTGTCAATTTGCCCCTTAAACATCACTATCGTCCCTGCTTCCACCACCTCCTCCAGCAGCAAGTTCCAGGCACCCACTACCCTCTGGGTAAAAAAAAACTCCTCTAAACTTTGCCCCTCGCACCTTTAACCTATACCCCTAGTAATTGACCCCTTTACCCTGGGAAAAAGCCTCTGACTATACCCCTCATAATTTTGTAGACCTCCATCAGGTCACCCCTCAACCTCCGTCGCCCCAGTGAGAACAAACCAAGTTTATTCAACCGCTCCTCATAGCTAATGCCCTCCATACCAGGCAACATCCTGGTAAATCTTTTCTGCACCCTCTCTAAAGCCTCCACATCCTTCTGGTAATGTGGCGACCAGAATTGAAAACTATACTCCAAGTGTGGTCTAACTAAGGTTCTATACAGCTGCAACATGACTTGCCAATTCTTATACTCAGTGCCCCGGCCAATGAAGGCAAGCATGCCATATGCCTTCTTGACTACCTTCTCCACTTGTGTTGCCCCTTTCAGCGACCTGTGGACCTGTACACCTCGATCTCTCTGACTTTCAATACTCTTGAGGGTTCTATCATTCACTGTATATTCCCTACCTTCATTAGACCTTCCAAAATGCATTACCTCACTTTTGTCCGGATTGAACTCATCTGCCATCTCTCCACCCAAGTCTCCAAATGATCTAAATCCTGCTGTATCCTCTGACAGTCCTCATCACTATCCGTAATTCCATGAACCTTTGTGTCGTCTGCAAACATACTAATCAGACCAGTTACATTTTCCTCCAAATCATTTATATATTCTACGAACAGCAATGGTCGCAGCACTGATCCCTGCGGAACACCACTAGTCACAGCCCTCCAATCAGAAAAGCACCCTTCCATTGCTACTCTCTGCCTCTATGACCTAGCCAGTTCTGTATCCATATTGCCAACTCATCCGTGATCCCGTGTGACTTCACCTTTTGTACCAGTCTGCCATGAGGGACCTTGTCAAAGGCCTTACTGAAGTCCATATGGATAACATCCACTGCCCTACCTGTATCAATCATCTTTGTGACCTCCTCGAAAAACTCTATCAATTTAGCGAGACATGACCTCCCCTTCACAATACCGTGCTGCCTCTCGGTATTACATCCATTTGCTTCCAAGTGGGAGTAAATCCTGTCTTGAAGAATTCTCTCCAGTAATTTCCCTACCACCGACGTAAGGCCTGTAGTTCCCTGGATTATCCTTGCTACCCTTCTTAAACAAAGGAACAACATTGGCTATTCTCCTGTCCTCCGGGACATCACCTGAAGACAGTGGGGGATTCCTGTCAAGGCCTCAGCAATTTCCTCTCTAGCCTCCTTCAGTATTCTGGGGTAGATCCCATCAGGCCCTGGGGACTTATCTACCTTAATATTTTTCAAGATGCCCAACACCTCGTCTTTTTGGATCTCAATGTGACCTAGGCTATTTACACACCCTTTTCCAGACTCAAGGACTGGAGAATAGTAATTTTTGTTCCCTTGTTTAAGGAACGAAGAGGAATAATTCAGCAAATTATAGGCCAGTGAGCCTGACATCAGTTGTCGGGAAGCTTTTGGAAAAATTACTGAGAGACATGATATGTGCATATTTGGAAGAAAATGGACTAGTTCGTGACAGGTAGCATGGTTTTGTATGGGGAAAGTCACCTCTCACCAACTTGATTGAGTTTTTTTTGAAAGAGGTGACAAGAAAATTGATGAGGGAAGGGCTGTGGATGTAGAACGAAGAACAAAACAGCACAGGAACAGGCCCTTTGGCCCTCCCTCCTGTACCAGTCATAATACCAACCTTTGGCCAAAATCCTCAGCACTTCCTTGTGCCGTATCCCTCTATACCCACCCTATCCATGTGTTTGTCAAGATGCCTTTTGAACACCGTTATTTTGGTAAAACGTTTGACAAGGTCCCACATGGCACACTGGTACAAAAACTAAAATCACATGGGGCTCAGATTGGGCTGGCTAGATGGATACAGAACTGGCTTGGTTGCAGAACACAGAGGGTGTTTTTCAGAAAGGAGATCTGTAGCTAGAGTGTTCTGCAGGGATCAGTGCTGGGACCTCTGTTGCTTGTAGTATATACAAATGATTTGGATGAAAACATGGGTGTTATGATTAGTGAGTTTGCAGGCGACACAAAGATTGGCGGAGTTGCTGATAGTGCCAAGGATTATCAGATACAACAGGATATAGATAGATTGGAGTCTCGGGCACAGAAATGGCAGATGGAGTTTAATCCGGACAAATGAAAGATGATGCATTTGGGAAGATGAAATCTAGAATCATAGAATCCCTATAGTGCATTCAGCCCATCGAGTCTGCACCAACCCTTTGAAAGAACACCCTACCTGGGCCCCCACACTACCGCCATCACCCAGTACCAAACCTAATCTTTTGGACACTTAGGGGCAATTTAGCATAATAATTCAGCCAACCTGCACATATTTGGACTGTGGGAGGAAACCGTAGTACCCGGAGGAAACCCACACAGACATGGGGAGAATGTGCAGACTCCGCACAGTGATCCAAGCCAGGAATCAAAATTATGTTGCAGCTGTAAAAAACCTTGGTTAAGCCACATTTGGAGTATTGCGTGCAGTTCTGGTCACCACATTATCAGAAGGAAGTGAAAGCTTTGGAGAGAGTGCAAAGAAGGTTCACCAGGATGTTGGCTATGTGGAGAGGTTGAATAAACTAGGATTGTTTTCACTAGAAAGACAGAGGCTGAGGGGAGACCGGATAGAGGTCTACAAAATTATGAAAGGCACAGACAGGGTGGATAGTCAGAGGCTTTTTCCAAGAGTGGAAGTGTCGATTACAATGGGGCACAGGTTCAATACGAGAGGGGAAAGTTTAAGGGAGATGTGCTGGGTAATTTTTTCATGCAGAGAATGGTGGGTGCCTGGAACGCACTGCCAGAGGATGTGGTGGAAGCAAGCACATTAGCAACATTTAAGAGGCATCTGGGTGGATACACAAATAGGAAGGAAAGAGAGGTATACGGACCGGGTAAGGGCAGAATGTTTTTTTTAAAGTTAGGGCACCATGATTTGGACAGGCTTGAAGAGCTGAAGGGCTTGTTCCTGTGCTGTACTTTTTGTTCTTGGTTCAATTTCTTCATTTAAAGGGTTGTGAATCTTTGGAATTCTATACTCCAGAGGTCATGGATCATCAAAAATCTGTCTTAAATATATTCGATCTCTCCAGGGAGATGGGGATCAGCCAGGGAGCGAAGTTGGAAAGTCCATGATTAACCATGGTCATACTTAATGGTGCAGAATGGCAGAGAACATAGAACATAGAACAGTACAGCACAGAACAGGCCCTTCGGCCCTCAATGTTGTGCCGAGCCATGATCACCCTACTCAAACCCACGTATCCACCCTATACCCGTAACCCAACAACCCCCCCTCTTAACCTTACTTTTAACCTTAACCTTACCATGAGAAAGCTCATGGTAGCATAGTTGGGCGGCACGGTAGCACAGTTGTTAACACTGGCTTCACAGCTCCAGGGTCCCAGGTTCGATTACCGGCTTGGGCCACTGTCTGCACGTTCTCCCCATGTGTGTGTGTGGGTTTCCTCCGGGTGCTCCAGTTTCCTCCCACAGTCCAGAGATGTGCAGGTTAGATGGATTGGCCATGTTAAATTGCCCTTAAGTATCCAAAAAAAGGTTGGAGTGGTTACTGAGTTACCAGGATGGTGTGGGCTTAGGTGGGGTGGTCTTTCCAAGGGTCGGTGCAGACACGATGGGCGGAATGGCCTCCTTTTGTATTGTAAATTCTATGTTCTATGTTTGCAAGTTTTCAGTGCAAAGCAGATGCAGAGAACTGGAGCCACACTGATACAGCACCATCTCAGATTTATGAGCCCATGTGTACAAATTTGAGCAAACGTATGTGCCAAATACTGCTACAATTATTTGCTCGCTACAATAGCAACTTAAATTCTAGATTTCTCTGACATTAAAAATTCATCCTACAAAATATTTTACATCAAACACATCCAACCACTGTTGATGGAATGGCTAACAAAAAGCAGTTGACCAAAAAGACTCAAGTGAACAACCTGCAAAGGATATTAATTTGTAGTTCAACAATCGCAGAAGATTACTCAAAGAAATGAAGATACTTGCCTAAGAGACATTTCATGGTCTCCAAGCTGGTAATAGATTATACTGACTTTGTAGAATGCTTCAGTGTTGTCATGTTTAAGTTTCGATGCCGCTTTCAAGTCACTTATTGCTTTTCCACTTTCATCAATCTGTATGTAGCATTCTGCCCGGAGTTCTCTCAACTCAGAATCCCAAACACAGGTCTGATGTAAAGCAAAGGACAGACAAATCTCAAAACTTAATACAATAACTTAAATTTATCATAGATGTTGCCATTTAAGTCTACCTTTGAAGACTCAAATATTCTTCCAAATACAGGAGTAGACCTACCTATATGTAAAGTATAAAAAGTGAACTGGTGGTTTGGGTGGTCACCATATGAAGTCTGTTCAGTGTGGATGTATCTTGAACATCCACATACAAGATGTATCATCTGCTTGATCCTTTATTGGGTGTAAGTAAAACATCTATTTGTGAAGTGAGAGTGTAAAACATCGATTTGTGAAGTGAAAAATTGAGCGAAAGATTGAGGTGGGGCGGACCATTATGCGTCTAGTATGTTGTGGGTGGAGGGGGGGTTATGGTGGCAGGGGAGAATCATAACATGTATTCAATATTTGTGGGGTTATGATATTCATAGAACTATCAAGCTCAGAATGGTAAAGAACAAAACACAATACAAAACAGGAACAGTAAATAAAAACCACAATGTTTTGATTGGACGCAGAGGGAGCACATGGCTCTGTCAGTATTGTGTGCAATCAGCACACACGTCACTTAGCTTTGCATACATCACTTCAGGTCCTATAGGGCAGAAAGGAAGAGACATGGGCGGAAACCAGTAGAATCTGGCAACCCTGCGCATGGACAATGGCCAACAAAAAGTCTCATGGGACTGCACTCAGAACCCCGATAGCCATATGTGGCCCCTGGGCTGCAGACTGCTCAGCATTGCTCTTAAACCTCTGTAGCTTTACAACCCTTAAATATCAATGCTCCTCCGATTCTTGCCTCTTGCACCACCCAGGCTATAACTGCTCAACCAATGACAGTCATATCCAAGCACAGGCACTTAGTTAGGCAATTTATTCCCAAAGCCTCTCCACTTAGGGGTCCCAGGGAATTTATAGATATGAGGAGTGGACACGAAGAATGCAGCAGGCTCAATGGGTCATATGGTCTACACGTGCTACTACTTCTTGTGGTATTATGTTCATCTCTCTAGCCCTGTCTCTAGCCCTAAAGACTTTCCTCGATACTGACCGCTTTCTTGTCCAATACATGTGACACAGTGTCAAAATTTGTTTGACAATACTCAGGTTAAAAAAACCCTACGAGTCCTTTACTCCATTAAAGGCTCTACATAGATGGCAATTATTTCTGTTGATTTATCAGACCGGCAAACTATGAAGTACCTCCACCAGATGCCACTATGCAGGCTTGCTTCGAGGCCAAAACAATATTGAGCCTTTCTAGTTCACAGTAGTATAGACAGACAAGGATCAGGGAACGGACAAGGAGCAGTCAAGGCAGGAGGCCAAATTATTTTTGTAGGGTCTCAGGATTCAGTTCCTCCAGGCTTCAAAAATTAATATCAATTTTAGTTGGCTGGGATTTTTCTCCTCCATCATCCATGGCCAATCATGTTTAACTTAAAATGGCAATCAGGATCCTGGGATATGCAAAATGAAGTGAGTTAACCATCCATAACCGGCAAAATACCCACTGGCACCAGCTGCATCAAAATTAGCAAGAGGTTAAGACCCATTTTGAGGCAAGTCACAGCAATAAAAGGTATACTGGTTCCATAAAATTTAGAACATTTCCCCTGACCATACCAACCCAGAAATGCTGCTCAAATTCGCATTTAACAGTGGTTAGGTTGCCTGGACAAGTGTACATTTGTCTTTGTGGATAATCTGTAAATTGAGCTGATAAGTCAACAAGAAGCAATTTCTACCGATGTTTCCATCTCGCCATCTAATATGGGCCATATGATTACATAGAATTTGCATAGAATTTACAATGCAGAAGGAGGCCATTCGGCCCATCGAGTCTGCACCGGCTCTTGGAAAGAGCACCTTACCCAAGGGCAACACCTCCACCCTATCCCCATTACCCAGTAACCCCACCCAACACTAAGGGCAATTTTGGACACTAAGGGTAATTTATCATGGCCAATCCACCTAACCCGCACATCTTTGGACTGTGGGAGGAAACCGGAGCACCCGGAGGAAACCCACGCACACACGGGGAGGATGTGCAGACTCCGCACAGACAGTGACCCAAGCCGGAATCGAACCTAGAACCCTGGAGCTGTGAAGTGATTGTGCTATCCACAAGGCTCGTTCATGGGGATCTTGAGGATTCCTTTAGTCTCAATAAAATTAGCAAGTGTAGTTTTCAGATTTGTGGCACCCACACCTACATTAAAAACATACTTGAACTTGCAAACAAACACAGGAGTCAAACATTTGATGCCCAGAAATGAAAATAAAGGGCAGGTGCACTGATGAAAGAAATATAATGCAATATTCGCAAGGTGCTTTAATATATTGTGTAAAATGAGGATCCTTTGAAAGTAAAAGAATGTGACTTCCAACATTAAATAGAATTACAACCATGAAATACGTCAACCGAAAGGAAATAAGACACAGGAGTTGGCCATTCAGCTCATCAAGCGAGCTCTGACATTCAATAGGATTGATGTGGAGATGCTGGCATTGGACTGGGACGAGCACAGTAAGAAGTCTTACAACACCAGGTTAAAGTCAAACATGTTTGTTTCAAACACTCGTTTTCGGAGCACTGCTCCTTCCTCAGGTGTATTTTGTAGATCACCTCTTATTCTTTGAAACATGTAATTACAGGCCCGGTTTCTCCAATCTATCTTCAAGGGTAGCAGTGTCATCCTGAGAACAAGTCTGGTGAACCTTTATTGTACTCCCTCTGTGGCAATACTATCCTTCCTACGGGGTCCAAAATTGCGCACAGTGCTCCAGGTGGGGTTCAACCAAAGTTTAATACAATTGAAGCAACAATTGCTATATACAATAGTTTTCAGTGACTTGTAAATGAACACTTTCTAATACCTTATCATTTAAGAAATACTTTGCACATTCTTTCTTTCCTCCTACCGAAGTGGATAACCTCTCATTTCTCCACATTACATTCCATCAATCATGTTCGTGCCCATTCACTAAGTCTATCCAAAGCTACTTTGCATCTTCCTCACAAAAGACATTCACACCTAGCTTTGCATCACTTGCAAACTTTGAAAATTACATTTGGTCCCCACATCCAAATCATATGTGAACAGCTGGTGTTGTAAATGGATTATAGAACATGATTTTTAAAAGTCTGGGCTGGAAGGGTTAAAGGGGAGAAAGCTCTATGCAAATAGGTAGACTGCAGTTATACAGGGTGACAAGGGTAAAAATAAAATCCAAGAACACAAGTCTCCCATTCCAATTTTTAAAAAGGCTTATGGTATATCATTCTTGTAACAAGCTAAAGCTTGCCTCAATAAGTGTGTCAAGTAATTCAATTGCTGCTGTGTAATCCTGATGTTCGAATGCAGTTCGTGCCTGTATAACGATTCGTTGTAATTCATCTGCTTTACTTAATTGAGACTTTGCTTCATTTTCTTCTTTCTCATTGGGGTTAGATTTTAGCTGAAAAAAAAAGGACAGATTCAAAGTTAAATGCACATACTTCTGTTGACTTCATCTGTCGCTACATTTAAACCAAGTTTTAAAAAAGAACACTGCAACTGCCAACCTCCATATATACAGCCAAACCATATATTTGGGTTGATACAGGGGCTGGTTTAGCACAGTGGACTAACAGCTGCTTGTAATGCAGAACAAAGCAGCAGCGCAGGTTCAATTCACGTACCGGTCTCCTCGAAGAGGTGCCAGTATGTGGCGACTAGGGACTTTTCACAGTTAACTTCATTTGAAGCCTACTTGTGAAAATAAGTGATTATTATTATAACAATCGTCCAAGTTCCTCAATCTCTTAACCTACATAAATTTCCCTATCAATAGACATGATTCTTCTCTCAAACACCCAAGATCACAGATCTTAATAAAATTACCAGACTCTGACCATAGCAGGAGGGGACATAGCTTTAAATTGAGGGGAGATAGATAGATATAGGACAGATGTCAGAGGTAGGTTTGTTACAGAGAGTAGTAAGGGTGTGGAATGCCCTGCCTGCAACAGTGGGCCCACCAACACTAAGGGCATTCAAATGGTCATTGGATAGACATATGGATAATAAGGGAATAGTGTAGATGGGCTTTAGAGTGGTTTCACAGGTCGGCGCAACATCGAGGGCCGAGGGGCCTGTGCTGCGCTGTAATGTTCTAATTCCATATCACCACTTTCCCTATTTTATTTGCTACATGTTTTAAATCTTTACAGCAAATTCCCACCTTCCGACTCCGACCACCTATTCCCCCCAAGATCAACATGTGATGAGAGCTGCAGACAAGACCTTTACGGACAATTAAGAATGTGCTCACCCATTGTGCCCAACACAATTTAAATGACAGATAATATATATCAACGTACATTCCATTCAAGGGTTACCCACTGCAATTTCCTCCACCGGTGGCAAAATTTATCAAGACTAGAGGGCAGAACCAATTCCAAATTTTTCTGCAATATAAACCACCATACAGTTCAAGCTTCACTTCAAGACACCAGCAATTGCGTCCAGAGAAAAAGAACATTGGCACAAATTCTGCTGCCTTCAGGTCATTCTTCCTTAAACAATAAACTGCAAAGTCCTCTTCCTTCGTTCCATCTCTCAAGGATAATGGGTTTTTCTTAACATGGAGATGCCGGCGTTGCACTGGGTAAGCACAGTAAGAAGTCTTACAACACAAGGTTTGTTTCAAATCCCTAGCTTTCGGAGCACTGCTCCTTCCTCAGGTGAATGAAGAGGTATGTTCCAGAAACATACATACATATAATATATACATAAAGTCAAAGGTGCAAGACAATGCTTTGAATGCGAAAATTTGCAGGTAATTAAGTCTTTACAGATCCAGAGATAGGGGTAACCCCAGGTTAAAAAAATAAAGAAGGGGTGTGAATTGTCTCAACCCAGGACAGTTGGTAGGATTTCGCAAGCCCAGGCCAGATGGTGGGGGAATGAATGTCATGCAGCATAAATCCAAGGTCCCAGTTGAGGTTTTTTTCCGTGTGGAGCTTTTTCAAGGAACAGCTACTGCGTGTCCTTGATAAGTATGTACCTGTCAAGCAGGGAGGAAGTTGTCGAGCAAGGGAACCGTGGTTTACTAAGGAAGTTGAAGCACTTGTCAAGAGGAAGAAGAAGGCTTATGTTAGAATGAGACATGAAGGCTCAGTTAGGGCACTTGAGAGTTACAAGTTAGCCAGGAAGGACCTAAAGGGAGAGTTAAGAAGAGCGAGGAGAGGACACGAAAAGTCGTTGGCGGATAGGATCAAGGAAAACCCTAAGGCTTTCTATAGGTATATCAGGAACAAAAGAATGACTAGAATAAGATTAGGGCCAATCAAGGATAGTAGTGGAAAGTTGTGTGTGGAATCAGAGGAGATAGGGGAAGCATTAAATGGATATTTTTCGTCAGTGTTTACACTGGAGAAAGACAATGTTGTCAAGGAGAACACTCAGGTTCAGTCGACCAGGCTAGATGGAATTGAGGTTCAAAAGGAGGAGGTGTTAGCAATTTTAGAAAATGTCAAAATAGATAAGTCCCCTGGGCCAGATGGGATTTATCCTAGGATTCTCTGGGAAGCCAGGGAGGAGATTGCAGAGCCGTTGTCCTTGATCTTTATGTTGTCTTTGTCGACAGGAATAGTGCCGGAAGACTGGAGGATAGCAAATGTTGTCCCCTTGTTCAAGAAGGGGAGTAGAGACAACCCTGGTAATTATAGACCTGTGAGCCTTACTTCGGTTGTGGGTAAAATGTTGGAAAAGGTTATAAGAGATAGGGTTTATAATCATCTTGAAAAGAACAAGTTGATTAGCGATACTCAACACGGTTTTGTGAAGGGTAGGTCATGTCTCACAAACCTTATTGAGTTTTTTGAGAAGGTGACCAAACAGGTGGATCAGGGTAAAGCTGTTGATGTGGTGTATATGGATTTCAGTAAGGCGTTTGATAAGGTTCCCCACGGTAGGCTATTGCAGAAAATAAGGAAGTATGGAATTGAAGGTGATTTAGCGGTTTGGATCAGTAATTGGCTAGCTGAAAGAAGACAGAGGGTGATGGTTGATGGCAAATGTTCATCCTGGAGTTCAGTTACTAGTGGTGTACCGCAAGGATCTGTTTTGGGGCCACTGCTGTTTGTCATTTTTATAAATGACCTGGAAGAGGGTGTAGAAGGATGGGTTAGTAAATTTGCAGATGACACGAAGGTCGGTGGAGTTGTGGATAGTGCTGAAGGATGTTATAGGATACAGAGGGACATAGATAAGCTGCAGAGCTGGGCTGAGAGGTGGCAGATGGAGTTTAATGCGGAAAAGTGTGAGGTGGTTCACTTTGGAAGGAGTAACAGGAATGCAGAGTACTGGGCTAATGGCAAGATTCTTGGTAGTGTAGATGAACAGAGAGATCTCGGCATCCAGGTACATAAATCCCTGAAAGTTGCCACCCAGGTTAATAGGGCTGTTAAGAAGGCATATGGTGTGCTAGCCTTTATAAGCAGGGGGATTGAGTTTCGGAACCACAAGATCATGCTGCAGCTGTACATAACTCTGGTGCGGCCGCACCTGGAGTACTGCGTGCAGTTCTGGTCACCACATTATAGGAAGGATGTGGAAGCTTTGGAAAGGGTTCAGAGGAGATTTACTAGGATGTTGCCTGGTATGGAGGGAAGGTCTTACGAGGAAAGGCTCAGGGAATTGAGGTTGTTTTCGTTAGAGAGGAGAAGGCTGAGAGGTGACTTAATAGAGACATATAAGATAGTCAGAGGGTTAGATAGGGTGGACAGTGAGAGTCTTTTTCCTCGGATGGTGATGACCAACACGAGGGGACATAGCTTTAAATTGAGGGGTGATAGATATAGGACAGATGTCAGAGGCAGTTTCTTTACTCAGAGAGTAGTAGGAGTGTGGAACGCCCTGCCTGCAATTGTAGTAGACTCGCCAACTTTAAGGGCATTTAAGTGGTCACTGGATAGACAAATGGATGAAAATGGAATATTGTAGGTCAGATAGGCTTCAGATGGTTTCACAGGTCGGCGCAACATCGAGGGCCGAAGGGCCCGTACTGCGCTGTAGTGTTCTATGTTCTATGTTCTAGGTCGTACGCATGTGTGCGGAATTTGGCTATACGTTTCTGCTCGGCAATTTTGCATTGTTGTGCGTCCTGAAGGCCGCCTTGGAGAACGCTTACCCGGGGATCAGAGGCTGAATGCCCTTGACTGCTGAAGTGTTCCCCGACTGGAAGGGAACATTCCTTCCTGGCGATTGTCGTGAGATGACCGTTCATCTGTTGTTGCAGCGTCTGCATGGTCCCGCCAGTGTACCATGCTTCGGGACATCCTTTCCTGCAGCGTACAAGGTAGACAACGTTGGCCGAGTTGCACGAGTATGTACCGCGTACCTGGTGGGTGGTGTTCTCACGTGTAATGGTGGTACCCATGTCGATGATCTGGCACGTCTTGCAGAGATTGCCATGGCAGGGTTGCTTTTCTGAAGGTGTCGTGGTTGCTGTTCTGAAGGCTGGGTAGTTTTTTGCAAACAATGGTTTGTTTGAGGTTGCACGGTTATTTGAAGGCAAGTAGTGGGGGTGTGGGGATGACCTTGACAAGATGTTCATCTTCATCGATGACGTGTTGAAGACTGCGAAGATGATGTCGTAGTTTCTCCGCTCCGGGGAAGTACTGGACGACGAAGGGTACTCTGTCGGTTGTGTCCCGTGTTTGTCTTCCGGAGGAGGTCGATGCGGTTTTTTGCTGTGGTGCATTGGAACTGTCGATCCATATGTCGAGTACCATATCCCGTTCGTACGAGGGCATCTTTCAGCGTCTGTAGATGTTGTTTACGCTCCTCCTCGTCTGAGCAGATCCTGTGTATACGGACGGCTTGTCCATAGGGGATGACTTCTTTAATGTTGTTTAGGGTGGAAGCTAGAGAAGTGGAGCATCGTGAGGTTATCCGTGGGCTTGCGGTAAAGAAAGTAATGAGGTGACCGTCCTTGATGGAGATGAGCATGTCCAAGAATGCAACCGATTTTGAAGAGTAGTCCATGGGAGTCTGACAAATGATTCGTCGTCGTGGGTCCAAAAGGAAAAAAATGTCATTGATGTATCACGTCGGTTGAAGGTCCTGTGTGGTGAGGTCTTGTTCAAACTTGTGCATGAAGATGTTGGCATATTGAGGTGCAAAATTGGTCTTCATGGCTGTTCAGTGCGTCTGGATGAAGAACTTGTTGTCAAAGGTGAAGACTTTGTAATCCAGGACAAAGTGGATGAGTTGCAAAGTTGCATCTGGAGATTGGCGGTTGTGTGGGGTACGGAGTCTGTTGCAGCAATGCCGTCGTCATGGAGCATGCTGGTGTAGAGTGCCGAGACGTCCATTGCGCCGAGACGTCCATTGTGACGAGGAATGTTCCAGGTTCAACTGGTCCATGGGTGAGTTGAAAGTCTGTCGTGTCGTGACAGAAGCTGGGCGTTCCTTGTCCGATTGGTTTCAAGATGCCCTCGATGTGTGAGAACCTCTCTGGCTACAGAGTCCCATTGCCTGATACGATAGGACGGCCTGGTGCGTTGGCCGTGTGTTTTTTCGGAAGGCAGTAGAGGTCTCCAACACCAGAGTACGTGGGATGAGAGCACATAGGGTGTTCTGAAGGTCTGGATCCAAGGTCTTGGCGAGTCTGTTGAGTTGGCGGGTGTGTTCCTTGGTTGGATCTGCAGGTAACTATCTGTAGTGTTCCTGGTTGTTGAGTTGTCGGTACACCTCTTTGCAGTAGTCCGTTCTGTTCAGTATCATGGTGGCCCCTCCTTTGTCTGCTGGCTCGATGACGATGTTGCGGTTGGTCTCGAGAGCGTGGATGGCGTTGCGTTGTGCTTGGGCGACGTTCGGGGCTGTCTTGTGAATGCGACAGATTAATCTGTCATTAACGCGACTCCCGACGGCTTGAGCATACATGGAGAGTCTTGGGCAGCGGCCTTCCGGAGCTGTGCCATTCAACACTTTCCTCTTCGGTTGCCGCACCACAGATCTCTCGGTCTGCTGTTCTGGTTCATTGGTTGACTCATTGGGTTTGTTGTCGCCCTCTTGTGGTTTGTGGAAGAACTCCCGGAGCCTCATTCGCCTGATGAATTCCTCCGTGTCTGCCGTGAGACTGATGGGGTCTATTTTGGTGGTGGTGAAGAAATTGAGCCCTCTGCTGAGGACTTCGATTTCGTCTGACAAGTTGACAATAGATTTCCCTGTATTGTTTTCTACTGTGGTACCGGGGGAGGCTTGGTTGCTGCTGGTAGTGATGCAGAGTTTCTCAAGCTTCCTGTTCTTGGTGTGCATATAGGTGTAGTATCGTTTTCTCATCTGTTTGGCGGTGTTCCGCAGCTGGTCTGCTGCGTCCTGAGTGCAAGTTGAGAAAATGGCCTCTGGCTGGTTTCCAGGTTGCGTCGTCTGCTGTAGAGCTGGTGTGCGAGGTGGTTTAGGAGTGAGAGAAGGTGCGACGGCAGAGTCTCTCAGCGTAGTCTGTGTTTATAGGTCGACTTGATGGGTTTGTGATCTGTAGCCCTTTCAGGATCTCGTCTGCTTCCTTCCATCTTTGTAGAAACTTAATGTCAGTGTCTATATGCGTGATCTTCTTGGAGATCCTCTCCACTTTGAGCCGGCAGTTGGCGGTGTCGATGGTAGCCATGATGTGGAGATGCCGGTTTTGGACTGAGGGGAGCACAGGAAGATGGCTGCATCACAGCCTGGTATGGCAACTGCTTGGCCCAAGATGGCAAGAAACTTCAGAGAATTGTGAACACAGCCCAGTCCATCACACAAACCTGCCTCCCATCCATTCACACTTCCCACTGCCTGGGGAAAGCACGCAGCATAATCAAAGACCCCTCCCACCCGGCTTGCTCACTCTTCCAACATCTTCCATTGGGCAGGAGATACAAAAGTCTGAGAACACGCACGAACAGACTCAAAAACAGCTTCTTCCCCGCTGTTACCAGACTCCTAAACGACCCTCTTATGGACTGACATGGTTAACACTTCCACCCCTGTATGCTTCACCCGATGCCGGTGTTTACATAGTTACATTGTGTAGCCTCACTGAGCTAAAATCGCTGGCTTTTAAAGCAGACCAAGCAGGCCAGCAGCACGGTTCGATTCCCGCACCAGCCTCCCCGGACAGGCGCCGGAATGTGGCGACTAGGGGCTTTTCACAGTAATTTCATTGAAGCCTACTCGTGACAATAAGCGATTTTCATTTCATTTCATCTCAGCAGGTCTGACAGCTCTAAAGAGAGAAGGATGCTAATGTTTTAAGTCTGGACGACTTAGTCAAAGCTGTTATTTCCCCCAGCTATGGGATTTACAATATGGGGGATATTGGGATAAAAAGGTTGACAATTTAAATCAATAATCTTTCATTGTCACAAGTGGGCTTACATTAACACTGCAATGAAGTTACTGTGAAAACCCCTAGTCATCACATTCCAGCACCTGCTCAGGTACACACTCAGCTGGTACGGGAATTGAACCTGCACTACTGGCCTTGTTTTGCATTACAAACCAGATGTCGCGCCCACTGAGCAAAACCAGCCATTTAGGCTAAAGGAGTTCTTCAATTCAGAATGCTATGACTTTTTGGAATTCAAGTTATGATCAATGAATTTAAGGCTGAGATAATTTTATGCAGTAAGCAGACATGTAAATATTTGTAGGTGGCAAGTGTCCATGTCGTCCAAGAGGCTTTTGCTCAAGCAGCACAGAGGTGTGCTTGAGGCAGTATGTATGGTTTGGCAGCATACTATATCTATATCTTTATGTCCACTTCACAACTTACTTTCCAACCATCCCATCATTCAAGTAATGTATATGAATTGTAGACAGTTGAGGTTTCAGCACTGATCCCCATGGCACACTTTGCCAACCTAAAGATCCATTTATGCCTTCTGCTTCCTGTTGGCCAGTCAATCTTCTATCTGTGCCAACACATACCATAGATAAAATAATGACACCCTGGCAAGTTACCCCTAGAATTTATACCATAAATGAAATAGCCACACCCTGGCAAGTTAAAAACATGCAGTTCTATTAATGGTCAAATGCTAAGGTAACACCCGAAGATACTTGGATAACCTGAAAAAAACATGGGTAGAGGCCAAGTGAGAATTTCTGCTCCACTGAACTTTCCAATCCCCCAATTCAGCCAGGCCAGCAGCAGGAATGGCAACCCACAGTCGCAGCTCGAGGAATATGACCTACCTCTGCCCGCTCCCTCCCACTGTGTCCATTTCCTGATATTTTAAAACCTGTGTCCGTTTCCTGATACTTTAAAACCAATCACAAGTGACCCTCGCCGTCAGTAATTCCTGGTAGCCCCGATACCAGTACTATGATTCGTCAATAGACATATAGTTGGTGAAACATCAGAATTCCACTGCTCTGCACATGTATAAACTTACCACTTTCTTAAAGTCGTCCTCTGCTTCATCTAACTTCCCTTGTTTTAGCAGCAGGTTTCCTCTCTGTAACCTAGCCTAAATAATAAAGGTCCATTAGTTATACCAAAAACAAATATGGCCCTGCATTTTTTTCATGCAATATAACAATCAGCAAAATTTCTTCTTTTTCAACTAAAAACAGTAGAGGGCATTACTTACAGATGTGAAGTCTGGTTTCAACTCAATGACCTTACTTAGGTCTGGGAGAGCAGACTTCGATTTACCCATAGCCAGATAGACGGTGGCTCGTCTATAATATGCAATATAGTTATCTGGGTCCCCATCTGAAAACACAAGTTAGCATAATGGAATTAATGATAGTCTTGTTTTAAACAGCTAGACTCTGAAGCTCTTAGTAAAAAGAAAAGCCGTGTCTGTTGAAATGGTTTGAGCATTGCCACTGCATACAAAGCGTTGCCACTGAAAACAAATAAACTTTGAATAGAAAGCAAATAATTTGGGTCAGTATAAAAAAAACTTTACATGTGCGGCTGAAACAGTTGAATGCACTACATGCTATGAAATGAAACAAACTGAAATAATGAGCGTAGTGCAGTTAATACTGGTGTACAGAAGCTATCAAAAATATTGTTATGTTTCACATAATAGACTGGGAAAGCTCATGGGATAAAAGAATAGAAGCACCATGGGATACAAAATTGCCTAAAGGACAGAAAGCAGAGAGTACTGGGAACAGTTCTTCAGACAGTGGGCGCAATCTAATGGCCACGTCACACCAGGTAGGAATCTGGCCAGCCGGCTAGATCAGCCGGCCGAAATCGGAAACTGCACTGGGCGCTAATTGGTTTCAGATCCAACCGGCGAGATCTGGATCTCGCCATGATTTGGCAAGAATCCAATGTGACCAATTACCATCTCATTATTGGGAAGGACTCCCTAACGAATGACCTCCCGTGATCCAATTGGGTCCCCAGCAAGTGGTCATGCGGGTGCTCTTCAGCACACTTTTTAAAAACGTGAGCGAGCACAATGGATGCTGCCCTGTGGCTGATGCTCTGACCCCCTCGGATATCCCATCTGGGCTCCACTGTGTTCAATAGTCTTACTAGGTCGGCATCTCCGAATCATGGAGCAGGCCTGCACGGTGGCATGGCTGGATGCTGTCTGCGGTTTGCTGCTGCTTCCCCTAGTTAGCGGGCAGCCGCTGGCCACAGTCCAGGTGAATCAGCTAGATGGACAGTCATTTCCAATGTGAAGTCCATGGGCATCATTACCGGTCCTAATTGGCATTAGATACCGGTGGAGATCTCACCTGGTCGGCCATCGGGAAGCACCTGGCAACTCCCGCTCGCTATCGTACTTGTAAGTATAGAGGTTTACAGCATGGAAACGGGCCATTCGGCCCAATTTGGCCTCGCCGCCCAGTTTTTAAACCACTGAGCTAGTCCTAATTGCCTGCATTTGGCCCATATAACTGTCTAAATGCTTTTGTAAAAGACAAAATTGTACCTGCCTCTACTGCTGCCTCTGGCAGCTCTTTGCAGATACTCACCACCCTGTGTGAAAAAATTGCCCCTCTGGTCCCTTTTGTAGTTCCCCTTAAAACCCATGCCGCCTACTTGGAAACCTTTCCACTCGATCTTGCCCTGAATGTTTGATATACATTAATAATCTGTAAAATAATGCTTAATGCACCCAAATAAAGTGGCAGATGATAAACTTAATAACACATGATGATCAGGAAGATGTGGAAAGATTAAATTTAATGCAAAGTGATACATTTGGGAAGGATGGAAAGAGACGTGGGTGCGATCTTTCCAAAAGGGAACAAAGTCCCCAAAAGGGAACAGTGCCGAGAAACACGTGGTTATTCAATGCTACCCGTGTTGAATAAGGGGCCTAAACGGGGAACACGCGGCAGGTTCCGTTTTTTACAACCCCATTTTTTTTTTACAACGGGGAGCTCTGCTTGCCGGAACTCCCCATCGTAGTGAGAGATTGGGCGCCATTTTTAAATGGTGTCCCGATCTCAGAGGCTCACAAAAAAAAAACACACCCAGGGCACCACCCTGCCCAGATGAGACTGGAGTAGCTAGTGTTGGTCTTCTTCTGACACACAAGATTTAGCCAATATGTTCACAATCGAGTAGAGAATTGTGTAGGCAAAGCTGCACTCATTTAAAAAAAAAAAAAATTTAGAGTACCCAATTATGTTTTCCAATTAAGGGGCAATTTAGAGTGGCCAATCTACCTATCCTGCACATCTTTTGGGTTGTGGGGGTGAAACCCACGCAGACACGGGGAGAATGTGCAAACTCCACACGGACAGTGACCCAGGGCCGGGATTCGAACCCGGGTCCTCAGCGCCGTAGGCAGCAATGCTAACCACTGCGCCACCGTGCTGCCCTAAAAGCTGCACTCATTTTAAACACAGCAGGATGACCAATTAAAATAAATATAAACAAAAGATCCCAAACCAGAAACAAACGTTTCTCACTGCATAGATGCTGTCTGACATGAGTTTTCTAAAAACAAGTCAGATGCACAGCATCAGCAGTATGTTGCTTTTGACCTAAAACAGGTTTTTGGTAAGTAAATATTGGCGTGTTAGGAAAACAGCATCAAGAAAAGTAAAGATTAATCATGGTTCCACCTTTTTAAATGGTTGCCTGAAAAACTGATCAATCCTTTTATTAGCTTCCTGCATAAAAACTATTCCAAAATCCATCACTGAAATGACACCTCACTAAGAATCAGAATGACAGAAGACAGGACACAAGAGGACCTTCGGCCCAGTGAGTCTGCGGCAACAAAGAAAACGCATGATCTGTGTACCTAATCCCATTTCCCAGCACTTGGCCCAGAGACTTGAATGTTATGACGTGCCTAGTACTCATCCATGTACTTTTTAAAAAGGATGTGAGGCAACCAGTTTACCACCCTCCCAGGCAGTGCATTCAAGACCCACCACATTTGGAGTATTGTGTGCAGTTCTGGTCACCTCATTATAGGAAGGATGTGGAAGCATTGGAAAGGGTGCAAAGGAGATCTACCAGGATGCTGCCTGGATCCCTCAGGACCCTTTCCAATAATTTACCTATGACCGAAGAGACTAACCGGCCTACCTAGTCCCAGGGTTATACCTATTCCCTTTCTTGAACAAGTGGACAACATTCGCCTCTCTCCAGTCTTCCTTTACAGTGAGGACATAAAGATCAAAGCCAAAGGCTCTGCAATCCCATCACACGCCTCCCAAAGATTCTTAGGATATATCCCATCAGGCCCAGGGGACTTATCTATCCTCAGGCTTCTCAAAATTTCTGACATCTTCCTTCCGAATATCTACCTCCTCCAGCCTACCAGCCTCTATTGCACTATCCTCCTCAACAATATGGCCCCTCTCCTTTGTGAACACTGAAGAAAAGTATTCATTTAGGGCCTCTCCTATATCTTCAGACTCCATGCACAAGTTCCCACTACTGTCCCTGACTGGCCCTAACTTCACATTGGTCATTCTTTTATTCCTCACATAAGTGGAAAAAGCCTTGGTGTTTTCCTTGATCCTACCCGCCAAGGACTTCTCATGCCCCCTCCTAACCCCTTTGAGCTCCTTCCTAGCTATCTTGTATCCCTCAAGTGCCCTAACTGAACCTTGTTTTCTCATCCTTACATAAGCCCCCTTCTTCCTCTTGACAAGACTCAACCTCTTTTGTAAACCATGGTTCCCTCACTCGACCATTTCCTCTCTGCCTGATAGGGACATAAATATCAAAGCTCCACATCAATTGTGCCTATCCCTGACATTTCCTGTTTCCATCTTATGCTCCCCAATTCTTGCTTAATCGCATCGTAATTAGCATTCCCCCAGTTATAAAACTTGCCCTGCCGTATGTTCCTATCCCTCTCCATTGCTATAGTGAAAGTCACCGAATTGTGGTCACTATCTCCAAAGTGCTCTTCCACAACCAAATCTAACACCTAGTAAAAAGTACCATTAAAATAGATGTGGAAACCAGATAAGCTGTGCAAGAAATACTGCGGATACTGGAATCTAAAATAAAGAGAATATTAGATAAACTCAACATTACATTGTGACTGATCGGCACCTTTTACCTGTTTTGGTGCTCTAACCCTATATATCTTGTACAGTGCTATTCACAGCTCTAAGAGCAGTCCTGACTATGACTACGCCGTACATCCAGCAATTACTTACACAGGAACAGCCTTTGAAGGTGCACCACGACTATCTCAGGCCTCCAGCATATAACTGCGTCAGTGTCTTCACAATCAAAACAAAAAAAACACACTTGCTACTGAAAAATACCATTGCATTAAAGCTATGACTTGACTGGCTAACACTGTGTTAAATTTGAAAACCTATTAAATTACTTGTGATAAACTGCTTTCACACTGAGGTGATGTATTGTTCCTGCATGATGTGGGAGCTAGTGGACCCCATTGTGGTTCCCAGTGGCCACAACTGTCGAAAGTGTTGGTTACTTGAGGAACTCCGGCTCAGAGCTAGATTCTGAGCTTCAGACACTGCAACACATCAGGGAGAGGTACCTGGACACTTGTGTTTAAGGAGGCAGTCACACCAGAGATTAAATACCTTGAATTCGGCCAGTGATCAGGGAAAGGAGGGTATGGCTGCAAGTGAGGCAGGTAGAGGTTTTCAGTCGATAGGGTTATAGGAGCCTCAGCCCTTGAGCTTGTCCAGCAGGTTTGAGATTATAGCTGGCATGGTAGCACAGTGGTTAGCACTGTAGCTTCACAGCGCCAGGATCCCAGGTTTGGTTTCCGGCTTCGGTCACTGGCTGTGGGGAATGTGCACATTCTCCCCGTGTCTGCACGGGTTTCCTCCGGTTGCCTCCCACAAGTCCCAAAAGATGTGCTGTTAGGTAATTTGGACATTCTGAATGAGTCCTCAGTGCACCCAAACAGGTGCCGAAATGTAACTAGAGGCTTTTAACAGCAACTTCATTGCAGTCTTAATGTAAGCCTACTTGTGACAATAAAGATTATTATTACTCCGTGTGGACTGGAACTGCTGGGGAGGTTGAACAAGCTGACCACAGCACCATGGTACAGGGAGTTGTTCAAGTTGGGGGGGGGGGGGAGAGAAGAGACAAAAGCAATGTAGTCATAATTGGGGATAGTATAATTAGGGACATTGACACTGTTCTACGACTAGGATCCAGAATCCCAAAAGGTTCTGTTGCCTGCCTGGTGCTTGGGTTCAGGATATCTCATCTGGGCTGCAGGGGAACTTGGGAGTGGGAGGGTAAAGATCCAGTTGCCGTGGTCCATGTAGGTACCAACAACATCATACATTATCATAGAATTTACAGTGCAGGAGGCGGCCATTCGTCCCATCGAGTCTGCACCGGCTCTTGAAAAGAGCACCCGACCCAAGGTTGGGGCTGTTTAGCACAGGGCTAAATCGCTGGCTTTGAAAGCAGGCCAAGGCAGGCCAGCAGCACGGTTCGATTCCCGTAACAGCCTCCCTGAACAGACGCCGGAATGTGGCGACTAGGGGCTTTTCACAATAACTTCATTTGAAGCCTACTTGTGACAATGAGCGATTTTCATTTCATTTCAAGGTCAACACCTCCACCCTATCCCCATAACCCAGTAACCCCACCCAACACTAAGGGTAATTTTGGACACGAAGGGCTATTTATCATGGCCAATCCACCTAACCTGCACATCTTTGGACTATGGGAGGAAACCAGAGCACCCGGAGGAAACCCTCGCACACACGGGGAGGATGTGCAGACTCCGCACAGACAGTGACCAAAGCCGGAATCGAACCTGGGACCCTAGAGCTGTGAAGCAATTGTGCTATCCACAATGCTACCGTGCTGCCCATAGGTACAATCATTCTGATAAGCAAGTATGAACAGCTAGGAGCTAAATAAAAAAGCAGAACCAAAAAGGAAATAATGTTTGGATTACTACCCGAGGCTCGAGCTAATTGGCATAGCGTCAATAAGATTGAGGTAAATGCATGGCTCAAAGATTGGTGTGGGAGGAATGGGTTTGAATTCATTTGGCACCAGTACAGGGAAGATGGGACGGTCTTCATCAGATTCATGCTGGGACCAGAGTCCTGCAAATCTATTAACTAGGTCTGCAGATGGGGCTTTAAAGTATAATAATATAATAATCGTTCTCGTCACAAGTAGGCTGACATCTCAACATTTGCAAATGAGACTAAGTTGGATGGGAGGGTTAACTGTGACAAGGATTGGACAGCATGGTGACACAGCGTCAAGGTCCCAGGTTAGGGGTCCTAGGTCACTGACCATGTGCAGTTTGCACATTCACCCCATGTTTGCACGAGTTTCACCCCCACAACCCAAAGATGTGCAGGGTAAGTAGATTGGAAAAAATTAATTGGGTACTCAAAAACTGTGACGAGGATGCAGAGATCCTACAGCATGATCTGGATAGGTTGGGCGAGTGGGCAAATCAATGGCAGATGCAGCATAATTTGGATCAGCGAGGTTATTCACTTGGTAGCAAAAACAGGAAGCAGATTACTACCTGAATGATTGTAAATTGGGAGAGGGGAGTGTGCAGCGGGACCCGAGTGTCCTTGTGCACCAGTCACTGAATAAGCATGCAGGTGCAGCAGGCGGTAGAGGTTAATAGTAGGTTGGCCATCATTGCAAGTACAGAAGCAGGATTGTGCTTTTGCAATTGTACGGGGCTTTGGTGAGGCCACATCTTGAATATTGTGCAGAGTTTTGGTCTCCTTTTCGGAGGAAGGATGTTCTAGCTCTCGAGGGAATGCAGCGAATGTTTACCAGACTGATTCCAGGGACGGTGGGACTGTCACATGAGGAGAGATTGACTAGGTTAGGATTGTTCTCACTGGAGTTCAGAAGAATGAGGGGGAGGGAATCTCAGAGACTTATACAATTCTAACAGGACTAGACAGGGTAGATTTTCCCGATGGTGGGTGTGTCCAGAACCTGGGATCACCGTCTTGAGGATTTAGGATAAACCATCGGACAGAGACGACGAGACATTACTTCACCCAAACAGGTGAGCATGTGGAATTCATTACTACACGAGGTAGTTGATGCTAAAAAATTGAATGTAAGAGGCAGTTAGATATAGGACTCGGACGAATGGGATCAAAGGTTACGGGAGAAAGCAGGATTAGGCTATTGAATTGGATGGTCACCCATGATCGTGATAAGGCAGAGCAGGCTCGAAGGGCCAAAGGCCTCCTTTTGCTCCCATCCCCTATGTATCTAATAACTGCAATGAAGTTATTGTGAAAAGCTCCTAGTTGCCACATTCCAGCACCGGTTCGGGTACACGGAGGGAGAATCAGAATGTCCAAATTACCAACAGCACGATTTATGGGAAGAAACTGGGGCACCCAGAGGAAACCCACGCAGACACAGGTCAAACGTGCAGACTCCACACAGACAGTGGCCGGCGGGAATCAAACCTGAGACCCTGGCGCTGTGAAACAATAGTGCTAACCACTGTGCTACCATGTCCGGGGGGGGGGGGGAGAAAGAAGGGTTCTGTTCTATGAAGAATTAGTAAATCAAAGTTAACGGGGAAGAAACAGGAGGCCATTCGGCCCATCGAGTCTGCACCGACCCACTTAAGCCCTCACCGCCACCCTATCCCCGTAACCCAATAACCCCTCAATCTTTTGGACACTAAGGGCAATTTTAGCATGGCCAATCCATCTATCCTGCACGTCTTTGGACTGTGGGAGGAAACCGGAGCACCCGGAGGAAACCCATGCAGACACAGGGAGAACGTGCAGTGGGGAATCGAACCTGGGACCCTGGCGCTGTGAAGCCACAGTGCTAGCCACCTGTGCTACCATGCTGCTCAAGCATGGTAGAGCATTGTGATCAGTTTTGGGCCCTGTATCCAAGGATTGTCGCCCATGGAAAGGGTCCAGAGGAGGTTCACAAGAATGATCCCTCGAATGAAGAGCTGGTCATATGAGGAATGGTTGAGAACTCTGGGCCTGTACTTGTTGGGAGTTCGGAAGGAGGGGGGAATCCTATTGAAATTTACGGGATACAACGTTGATTGAGTGGATGTGGAAAGGATGTTTCCACTCATAGGAAAAACTAGAACAGAAGGCACAGCCTCAGACTAAAGGGACAAACAGAGATGAGGAGGAATTTCTTTAGCCAGAGGGTGGTGAATCTGTGGAACTCTGACGTAAAAGGCTGTGGAAGCCAAAATCACTGAATGTCTTTAAGACAGGATAGGTTCTTGATTAATAAGAGCATCAGGGGTTATGGGGAGAAGACAGGAGAATGGGGATGAGAAAAAGATCAGCCATGATTGAATGTCAGAGCAGGCACGATGGGCCAAGTGGCCTAATTCTGCTCCGATGTCTTATGGAGATCTTTAAATGTTCATACAACAAAGAAAAGCCGACAGGATCTTGGTTTCACATTTCAAAAGGACAACTCCTCTGGAATGCGCGTTGCATTACTATGGAGTATTCACCCAAAACTGATGAATCGGAACACAAATCAAGTTTGACACCAAGACAATGAAACTGTTCACTGGGGCTATCCTTTGGATGGCATTAAACAAAGACCTACACCGACTTGTTCTGGTCATCATTAAAGTTCCCATAGCTCCCATATCTTCTTTCATATAATCTTTTTTAGTGTCACAGGTAGGCTTACATTAAAAATGCAAAGAAGTTACTGTGAAAATCCCCTAGTCGCCACACTCCGGCGCATGTTCGGGTATGTCCTCCTATTTGTTGAGCACAGTAAGAAGTCTTACAACGCCAGGTTAAAGTCCAACAGGTTTGTTTCAAACACGAGCTTTCGGAGCACTGCTCTTTCCTCAGGTGACACTGCTCCTTCCCTGATTCCCTGAGGAAGGAGCAGTGCTCCGAAAGCTCGTGTTTGAAACAAACCTGTTGGACTTTAACCTGGTGTTGTAAGACTTCTTACTGTGCTCAACCCAGTCCAACACCGGCATCTCCACATCATGGCTATTTGTTGAGGTTCATCCTATTTCTCAAACAATTCTGCACTAAACATTGATGAAAATCTCAGCTGTTGTAGGGATCCTCCTAAACTGCCCTAATCATCTACTACTCCAAACAAAGGAGAATTTGCATTTCATTCAACTGCAAATGGCACCATCTCCACAACAGTGTGACTCATGGCCTAATGCTGCCAAGTACAGAGACCACAACACGTTAGCATGAGAAAATCTCTTCAGCTATTCTATTAATAATGCAGTGTTCAAATAGCTTGGTTCACCCTTCAAAGCTGTAAATACAATGTTAGCACAAACTTTAAATCTGTTGTGATCCACAGAACAACCAAACTGGCTGAGCAAGTTCCAAATAAAAACTTTCAACCAAAGTCAATTTGACTTACTTGCATCAGTAATTTCTTTATTAGTTTCAATGATGTTAGCAAGATTGAAGGTTACCACATAAATGCTGCTCATTTTTTAAAAAATCCCTGAAATACACAAATGAGTGTGTCTGGCAGATGTTCTCATCATAGAATTTATAGTGCAGAAGGAGGCCATTCGGCCCATCGGGTCTGCACTGGCTCTTGGAAAGAGCACCCTACCCAAGGTCAACACCTCCACCCTATCCCCATAACCCAGTAACCCCACCCAACACAACACTAAGGGCAATTTTGGACACTTCCCACAAGTTCCCACTTTCCCGCCCTCTGCTGCCAGTCCTGCACTCACCAAAACATTCCAGCAGCAGACTGGGGACATTTTCAAGCTTCCCATGATTGGGAACCACTGCAAAAGGACATCAACATTTAATGCAGGATTTACCCGGAGGCAAGAGACGATGGCGTAGTGGTATTGGTCACTGGACTAGTAATCCAGAGACCCAGAGTATTCTGGCGTCCCAGGTTCAAATCCCACCTCTGCAGATGGTGAAATTTAAATTCAATAAAAATCTGGAATTAAAAGTCTAGTGATGACCATGAAACCATTGTCAACTGTTGTAAAAACCCATCTGGTTCACTAACGTCCTTTTGGGAAGGAAATCTGCTATCCTTATCTGGCCTGGCCTATATATGACTCCAGACCCACAGCAATATGGTTCACTCTGTTAAGTAATGGGTTAAGAGACATTGCAATTAGTTGTCTCATTTATGTTAAGTGTTCAATGATTGTCTCATTTATGTTAAGTGTTCAATGATTGACACTGATATGTAAAGGGGCTTCAGGTGGCCTCTGGAGCAGGTGATGTGCAGAGTTCTGTGCAGAGTCAGTTGGAACAAATAAAAGTGGTTTGATGAAAAAGGAGCAGAACTTTTGCCTCTTCATACCACAGCATCGAATACGTCTCACACACTCAACTGACCCTCAAGGGCAATTAGGGACGGGCAATAAATGCTGGCGCAGCCTGCGACAGCAATGTCCCGAACGGAAAAAAAACTTTGGAATGCTGCCATTCAGAAACTGCATTCTAGGTTGATGTGCCACCCTTTTGACATCCACCCGCGGGTTGTGACCCGCAGTTTGAAAAACCCTGCACTAAGTAGTACCCATACCAAATTCTGTTATAGAGAAGTCACAAAAATGGCACATTTCTAACCCAGTACGTACCTACAGCAGCATGAAAATGAGACAATGCATCTGCTAACTGTCCTGCAGCCAGCAGTTTCTTCCCCATTTCAAGATGCTTATCAACTTCCGCATTTATACCACCTTCTATTCCTGTAAAAAGAAAACAACAAATATTTAAAAATTGGAGAATAAAATGAGATCAATAAAAAGTACATTGATTTGGATCTCTTCCTGGAGGTGGTGGATAATTGTGAACAGTGCCAGGAAGGCCCGGCCAACCCCACACACATTCTGGGCTGCCCCAGTCTGGTCGGGTTCTGGACAACCTTCTTTGAGGTGATGTCAAAAGGTTGTGAGGGTGGAGCCGTGCTTGAGTGGCAGTTTTCACACCAGCCAGTACTACATATGGGGAAGGAGCTGACGCCCTGGCTTTTGCTTCCCTCAATCACATGCTGGAGAATCATGCTTGGCTGGCGATCAGCAGCACCACCCAGCTGCAGACTAGCTGGCAGATTGGTCAGAATTGTTCCATCTTGAGAAGATGAAGTACACCATCCAAGGGTCGGACGAGAGCTTCCACAAAGCGTGGGGGCTATTCAGTCTGTTCAAACCCAATAGTGGGCAGGGGTAAGGAGGAGCGCAGATAAGAACACAGAAAATGGAGAGGTGCAGAGGCGGAAGGGGAGAAAAAGTGTGGAGCGAACGCAAGGAAGTTGTAGAGAGAACCATGGGGGGAAAAAGGGAGAGGAGCGGTAGAAAGTTATCCCACCACTCACACCCCAAATCCACAAGGACAATAACAAAAGATGCAGAAGAGAGGAGCACAGCACACTCCAGGGCAAAAGTTGGTACCAGGGAAGAGCCAGACTACCAACAAGGGGTGGGCAGATGGAGAGAATGCAAGTAAAAATATACAAATAAGAAACGTCAAATAAGAAACGTCACAACATGTAAATATGAGATGCACTACAAGTTAAGTTGTTATTCTGCAAAACTGGAAAACGTCAATAAAAATATATATATTTAAAAGTACTACTGCCTCAACTCCAGGGAGACGGGTTCAATTCCAACCATGGATAACTGCCTGGGTGGAGTTTACAAATTCTCCCAGTGTTTGTGTGGGTTTCCTCTAGGCGCCGGACTCCGGTATCCTCCCACAGTCCAAAAATGTATTCCTGGCTTTTCCAGAGATGTATCCCTGGCTTTCCCCACACACCCCCCCCCCCCCCCCCCCCATCTTGATTAGTAAGTTCGCGGACGAAACCAAGATTCGTGGAGTGACAGATAGTGTTGAGGATTGTCAGAGGATACAGCAGGACATAGATAGGTTGGATACTTGGGCAGAGAAATGGCAAATGGAGTTTAATCCAGACAAATGTACGGTAATGCATTTTCGGTAGGTCTAACAGAGGGGATATACTGTAAATGGCAAATTCAGAAATATAGAAAGTCAGATAGATCTGGGCACATAGGTCTACAGATCTTTGAAAGTGGCAACACAAGTGGAATGCTTGCCTACATTGGACAGCGTATAGAGTATAAAAACTGGCAAGTCATGCTACATTGTATAGAACCTTAGTATGGCCGCACTTGGAATATTGCACCCAATTCTGGTCGCCACACTACCACAAGGCATAGGAGCAGAATTCGGCTACTCGGTCCATCGAGTCTCCCCATAAACCTCGGAGCAAGACCCTATCTCTGTCTTGAAGACACCTAGTGATTTGGCCTCCACAGCCTTCTGCAGCAAAGAGTTCCACAGATTCAACACCCTCTGGTGACTGATGTGGAGGCTTTAGAGCCGGTGCAGAGGAGGTTTACTAGGATGTTACCTGGTCTGGAGGGTGTTAGCTATGTGGACAGACTGAATAGACTCGCACTGTTTTCATTAGAACGATGGAGGTTGAGGGTTGACCTGATTAGAGGTCTGCAAGATTATAAGGGGCATGGATAGAGAGGATGGGTAGGCACACTTTCCCCAGTGTGGAGGGTGGAGGGGTCAGTCACTAGGCAGCTTAGGTTTGAGATCCGTGGTGCAAAGTTTAGAGGAGATGTGCAAGATTTACAACGCATTACCAGGGGCAGTTGTGGAATCAGCTACATTAACGCCGTCCAAAAGGCATCTGGGCAAAATCTGGATAAGATGGGTGTAGGGTTACGGCACTAGAAAGCGCTGAGGGTTTTGGCCAAGGGTGGCATCATGACCATACAGGCTTGGAGGGCTGATGGGCCTGTTCCTGGGCTGTATTGTTCTTTTTCGAAATCAGCAGAGTTTTAGCAGAGCATAGGTAGCCCCAGTGGCATAACAAAAAGGAAATTTTACAACAGAGTTCAGGTTGGGGTGGGAGCTATAGTGGTAGGGAGTTTCAAACAAGAAGAGAATCAAATTGGAGGATGTCATTGCTCTCTGACAATAATGTTAAACATTGTCACCAGCTCTTTGTCATGGAGTACCATAGAGCTAAATGAACTTGGGGCAAAGGGAAAACAATAAGTGCTGTGAATAAACTATATGGAGCACCGGGTGGCGGCTTGGTTGGGTGACCAGTATGACTTCCTGCGATTAGAGAAGATAAAGTATGAGTTAAGTGGCTCTTCAGCATGGTTTGAGGGGATGCTCTTTGTGGGGGAAGGACAGGGGTGAAAAAAAAAATGGGGAAAATATGTACAGACTGTATAGCTGATTATTGGGAAGTTACGTTTCCCAGGGTGCTTCTGGAAGTTACACTTCCCGGGGTATTTCTTCGCTGTAACCTGTTTTGATACATATTTGTTATAAAATACATTTTAAAAAGAATAAACTGTATGGAGTTCTATCAGCTTGACTGCATCCAGTCAAATGTAGTGGGACTGCTATTGGATTCAAAACAGGAGGTAATTTGGCCCCTCCCATCATACATCATTATCACGGCTAATCCATGATCTCCTACTGAGTTTAGAAATCTCTCTATTTCCTTCTAAATATATTCAGTGACTCGGCTTCCAAAGCCTTTAGTACAGAATTCCACAGCTTCATTGCCTTGTTTTCATAGAATTTACATTTGTGAAGAAATCTTTCCTCTCGTATGCAGGTTAGGTGGATTGGTCATGATAAACTGCCCTCCAAAAAGGCTAGGAGGGGTTATTGAGTTACTGGGACAGGGTGGAAGTGAGGGCTTGAGTGGGTCAGTGCAGACTCGATGGGCCGAATGCCCTCCTTCTGCATTGTACTTTGTATGCCCTACGTTCTCATCAGATCCGTCCCAAATGGCTTACCCCATACCCAGAGACTGTAACTCTTTTAGTTTTTCAAAGTGTGGGTTGTGAACCAGGGAGCGATCAGTCACCCCCAAATGCGGGAAAAGTGCCCAACAGCCACTACTGGCATTTTTGAGAATGATGTGGAGATGTTGGCGTTTCCACAGTCCCGGTTGAGACTGTACTCAAGTGTGCAAAACTGTATCTGTCGGGTAAGCGTTCTCCAAGGCGGCCTTTGGGATCGACAACACAGAATCGCCGAGCAGAATCTTATAGCCGGGTTCCGCACACATGAGTACGGCCTCAACCAGGACCTTGGATTCATGTTGCATTACATTCACCCCCCCACCATCTGGCCTAGGCTTGCAAAATCCTACCAATTGTCCTGGGTTGAGACAATTCACACCTCTTTAACCTGTGATTATCCTCTCTCCAGTTGCTCTGTCTGGACCTCTTACCTGCAAAGACTCCCATTTAAAGTATCGACTTGCATCTTTGACTTTGTCTGTTTATATATCTTTCTCGAACCCACCTCTTCATTCACCTGAGGAAGGATCAGTGCTCCGAAAGCTAGTGAATTGAAACAAACCTGTTGGACTTTAACCTGGTGTAAGATATTTTGAGAACGGCAGTCACTGCCATCTTTTAAACAAGGAGGAAATGGGACTTGGTGGCAGTATGTAGGTGGAGCTCGCATGTTGGGTGGTTCCTGCTCAAGGCTCTGGTTTTTGGACTTTCACGCCAGGTTACAGGGACAGTTTTTGAATGAGCTGATACAGGAAAGTGAGGAGATGTCGAGGACCCAGAAGGGCACTGGAAAGAAAGGGGTAACGAAGGTCCGCGGTCGAGTGAGCAGGCGACTCCAGCAGGAATAAAGATGGAGAAGGCTGTATTGCTGGGTGGGGCCACTCCCCTTAGTGGAAACTCTGACTAAGGTGATGGCGGAGAGTTTGAGGCAGTTCGCCAAGCATGTGGAGGTACTGCGGACGGAGATAGTGGCTGCGATGAAGGAGTGGGCGGAGGAGGCGATTGCCCCAGTGAAAACGGCAGTGCTGAAGACATTGGTCAAGATATGGGAACAAGGAGAGAAGTTGAAGGGGGTAGAGGAGGCTCTTGTCACAGCACAGTGACCAGTTCACCTCGATGGGTGAAGTGCTGCAGAAGCTAACAAAGGGCTCAGAGCCAAGGTGGAGGACCGGTCGAGGCAGAAAAATGTACAGATCATGGACCTACTCTTGTGGGAAGGCATTGGTATTTAAATATACAAGATTTGACAGTGAAATGGCGAGGAGGCAGGTGGCCTTCAGACGGTGAAGACAGCACTGTACAGCAATGGCACGAGGTTTGGTGTGTACCCAGCAAAGTTGTGTGACAACTAGAGGGATTTCTACTTCAAAACATAGAACATCGAACAGTACAGCAGTCCAGGCCCTTCAGCCCATGATGTTGTGCCGACCATTTATCCTAATCTAAGATCAACCTAACCTACACCCCTTCAATTTACTGCTGTCCATGTGCCTGTCTAAGAGTCGCTTAAATGTCCCTAATTACTCCGACTCCACCACCTCTGCTGGCAGTGCATTCCACACACCCACCACTCTGTGTAAAGAACCTACCTCTGACATCTCCCCTGTACCTTCCTCCAATCACCTTAAAATTATGTTCCCTCATTTTTGTTGTAAATTGTTGAGTTACCTTCCAGAGGAAAAAAAAGGACTACATGATCATACCTGTTTGCACGTATAGTTGTTTTAAAACGAAAAAGTATATTTACTGTGTGCATTTCTTAAAGGATAGTGAAAAGGTGAAAAATTAAACCATCTTGAAGTTGATGTTTATTTTTTCTTTGGGGGGGGGGGGTGTAATGAGTGTACCTTTAAGAAATGGGTGTGTATTACTGCAGTGATGTCAGTGAGTGGAGCTGGGCTGTCAGCTTTTTACTTAGTTTTAGGCTGTTTTCTGCAGGGTGTGTTTTAGTTTCGTTTTTAGAGTGGATAGCTGCAGTCACAGCCAGAAGGTGTACGAGTCTCTCTCTAATCTAAAAACTGTAAATCGATCTTTTGGTGATTTAAAACTAATAACTGCTCCCAGTAGTCACTTTAACCTGATGTGCTTCTGTTTAAAAGATTTTTTTCTTTTTTTTTAAAAAAAGTCTTCTGGATGTTAAATGAAAAACTTAAAAGGATTACTTAGTGTTGTATTCTTTGGGGGTTGTATTTGAATTAATGGTTGCTAAGATGTTCACTGTATGCTTGAAAAAGGTTAATGAGATCATAGAATAAATGTTGTTTTGTTTTCAAAAATGTTTCTCCATTTCTGCTGTACCACACCTTGTAGAATGGACCATGTGCTCCCCATACCACAATCTATTAAAAGGTGTGGGTCAGGTGAACTCCATAATACACTTTGGGGTTCTCTAAACCCTGGCCCATAACAGTATATGTATGGCAGAATCAGTATAATGTGGATAAATGTGAGGGTAGCAGAAATAGGAAGGCAGATTATTTTAATGAGTGCAAATTGAGTCAGAGGTTTCATTGAGACCTTGAGTGTTCTCATGCACCAGTTTCTGAAAGCAGGCAGTAAATAAGACAAACGGTAGCAAGAAGATTAGAGGAAAGGAATAGGGATGTTTTACTGCAATTGTGCAGGATGTAGGGCGAGGACACACCTGGAGTAGCGTGTGCAGTTCTGGTGTCGTTATCGGAGGACAGGTTCTTCCGATGGAAGGAGAGCAGAGAAGGTGTACCAGGCTGATTGCTGGGATGTCAGGAAGTTGGTGAAGATTATATTCATCAGCGTTTAGAAGAGCGAGAAGGGATCTCAGAGACCTAGTAGATTCAGAAAGAAGTTCCCGATGGTGGGGGAGTCCAGAACTAGGGGTCATTGGTTGAGGATAAGGCCAAGGTGAGGAGAAATTTATCCAGAGTGGTGAATCTGTGGAATTCACTGCCACAGAAAGTAGTTGAGGCCAAGACAGTGTAATTTGAAGAAGGAATTAGATATAGCTCTTGGTGCTAAAGGGATCAATGAATATGGGGCAGGGGAGGGGGAAACTCAGCAGCTTGAAAGACTGAAGTCCTCCTCCGACTTCTATTTTCTATGCAGCCTCCACCGGTCACCTTCTCAAACTTCCAATCCATATTCTTCACCTTGCATCACATTGCTATTCCAGGCCCTGAAAAGCCCTTGGTTCAGGGTTAGGTACTTTTTGGCGCAGCCATTTGGGCGCGGCCGTTTTGGCGCCAACCGTTTTGGCGCCGGCCGTTTTGGCGCCAAAATAACATTTCTTTATTATTAGCCTCAGGTGAGTTGGCTGGTGCGGGTGCATTGAGTTGGGTGCTGGTGCGTTCTATCACCATCTGTTTATATATTGGCGTTATATATTGGCATTATTGACGTTTTGGCACCAAAATAACATTTCTTTATTTGTGAATTAGCCTCAGTTGAGTTGGCTGCTGGTGCGGGTGCGTTGAGTTGGGTGCTGGTGCGTTCTATCACCATCTTTTTATATATTTTGTAACTAAACCAATTCGCATACCCATATGATGGCTGAGGCAGTATCAACGAAACGTGGTAAAGAAAAATTTGTTCATAACGGATTCCTTTACGTCTTTGACAAAACAAGCAAAGGTGACAGCGAAGTGAAATTTTGGCGTTGTGAGCAAAAAAACCGGTGCAAAGCACGTCTCCATACTAAAGCTGCAAACGTGGTGAGGCAGCTGAACAGCCATTCGCATGATGCTTCTGCTGCACAAGTAGAGGTTGCACTCGTGAAAACTAAAATAAAAAAGAGAGCACAGGAAACCCTTGAGGCACCGACTGTAGTTGTTAATGAATGTTTGACAGACATATCCCAAGCTAGTCTACCAGCCATTCCTAATATATCTGCTTTGAGGAGAATGATAAGCAGAAAGCGTAATTATGTATTGAACGCCCCCACCAATCCAAATGATTTACAACAATTGATTGTGCCAGAATGCTACAGGATATATGTCCCTCAACCAGGAATGGAAGAAAAATTTTTACTTTGTGATAGCGGACCAGGTCACGACCGGATATTAATCTTCGGAAGACAGAGCTGGCTACAGCACTTATTGACATCTGATATGTGGTTTGCAGATGGCACATTCAGTATTGCTCCCAGCCTCTTTTCTCAGATATATGTAATTATGGTAAAAAAACACAGAGGAGTTACTCCTACGGTTTATGCTCTTTTGCCCAACAAGCAACGCACCACATATACGAGAATGTTCGCATTATTGAAAGAAATCGAACCCAACTTGAAACCCAGTTCAATCGTCTGTGATTATGAACAAGCTGCGCACAGTGCTATGAAAGACATATTCTCTGATGTTCAAATAAAAGGATGTTTTTTTCATTTAGCTCAAAATATGCAAAAACATCTAGCTAGTATGGGGTTCCGTAGTTTGTATAACACTGATCCAGATTTCGCGTTAAAAGCTAAAATGATTATTGCCATTGCCTTTGTCCCTTTGAACAAAATCGATGAATATCTGGATGCTTTAGCGACCCAACTGCCGCAAGAACTTCAAGATTTACTGAACTGGTTTGAAGATACATATGTTGGTCGTCTGAACAGACGAGGAAATGGTAGACGAACACCTTTATTTCGCCCTGAGATTTGGAACCTTTATCAGAGAACATTAAACGGGGAAGACCGCACAAACAATAATGCGGAGGCAGCCCACCGTCGATTGAAATATGAACTTGGCATGCATCATCCCACCATATGGAAACTAATTGATGGCCTGCGTAAAGTACAGAAAGGTAGAGATGCATATTATGAAAGGTTACTAGCCGGCCATGAACCGCCACAAAAACTTAAAAAGTATAGAGATGCAGATAAACGAATACATGAAACTGTTCTTAAATTTGAAAACATGGATGCTATCGAGTACTTGAGGAGCCTTGCTCATAATTACCAAATGAACTAAACTAAAGGTTTTTTAACTTTAGTTTTTAACTAAATGAACTAATTTAAGGTTAACTAAATTAACTAATTTAAGGTTTTTAACTAAATGAACTAATTTAAGGTTTTTAATTTACAATAAAGATAAAAGAATACATGAAAGTGTTCTTAAATTTGAAAATTTGAGTACTTGAGGAGCCTTGCTCATAATCACCAAATGAACTAAACTAAATGAACTAATTTAAGGTTTTCTGTCGTCTGCGCCCAAACGGCCGCGCCAAATTGGCTGCGCCCAATTGTCCCATGGCGCCCAAACGGCTGCGCCAAAACGGCCGCGCCCAATTGTCCCATCCCCCTTGGTTCACTTATATTTCTAATTGTCTGGCCTTTTATTCCCACACACCATGACAGTCTTGAACCACCAATCTACTGAACCTACTTTCACCAATGATGCACAAATCTCCACTTAAAACCACTGTCTCCTTCTCACTGTGATCATTTCCTCATGGCCCCTTATATTCAAGGGACACAGACCTGAATAAACAGAAGAATTTTAAGAACTAAGAGCAGGAGTAGGCCATCTGGCCCCATGAGTCTGCTCCGGCACTCAAAAAGATCATAGCTGATCTGGTGGACTCTACTCCACTTATCCACTGGCTCACCATTACCCTGATGTTTTACTGTTCAAAACATTTTTCAAAAGTATCTATCTTTGCCTTAAAAACATCAAAATGTTTCACTTGGCAGGGAATTCCAGAGATCACAACCCTTTGGGAAGAAGTGCCTCCTCAACTCAGTCCTAAATCTGCTCCCCTTATCTCAGGCTATGCTTCCTGGTTCTATTTTCACCCTGATTCTATCATATCTATTCGCTTCATAAATTTTATATGTTTCTATAAAGACCTCCCCATAATCTTCTAAATTCCATGCATATAGTCCCAGTCCACTCAGTCTCCCCTCATAAGTTAATCCTCAATTCCACAATCAACCCAGCGAGTGAATCTCCTCTGAACTCCCTCCAGTGCTAATACAGCTTTTCTTTTCTTTTTTTAAAATTTGTTTTTATTCAAAATTTTTCAATAATTTTTACAAGCCACTACAATAAGAAAACATAACAGTAAAACAGAAAACAACTTAACCGTTTAACAGTTCAACAATTTTTTTTAAATGTGGGGTATTTGCCCCTGACAAATGAATTCTATCCACCGCCCAAGCCACCCACCCCCCTCCCCCCACCCCCAGTTAGCTGCTGCTGCTGATCTCCACCTAACATTCTGCGAGAAAGTCAAGGAACGGTTGCCACCGCCTGGAGAACCACTGCAAGGACCCTCCCAAGGCAAACGTTATCCTCTCTAACCGGAGAAATCCCGCCATATCACTGACCCAAGCCTCTAACACTTGGGAGTTTCGCGTCCCTCCACATTAACAAGGCTACCAAGGAGGCAAAGGCCAGAACTCCAGCCTCTTTCGACTCCTGCACTCCCGGGATATTCGCTGCCCAGTAATAGCTGCAAAGGTTCGGCAGCGCCAACTCACCCTCCCCCCCCGACTCCGCTCCAAGAACAGTCTCTTAACACGTGGGGTCTTATTTGCTCACACAAATCCCGCAATAATCCTATTTACCCGCTTGAAAAAGGACTTGGAGATGAGGATGGGAAGGCACTGAAAGACAAACAAGAACTTGGGGAGGACCGTCATCTTTACGGACTGCACCCTGCCCGCCAGGGAAAGCGGTAGCATGTCCCACTTCTTAAAGTCCCCCTCCATCTGACCCACCAGCCGCGCTAAATTGAGCTTGTGCAGGGCACCCCAACTCTTAGCCACCTGAATGCCCAAGTAGAGAATGCTACTCTCCACCATCTTAAGCGGTAACTCTTCCAGTCTCTTTTCCTGGCCCCTCGCCTGTATCACAAAGAGCTCGCTTTTTCCAACATTCACCTTATACCCCGAAAAGTCTCCAAAATCCCTAAAAATCTGCATGACCTCCCCCAGCCCCTCCACCGGATCCGCAATAAACAGGAGCAGGTCATCCGCATACAGTGAAACACGATGCTCCTCCACCCCCCCCCCCCCCCCCCCCCCCAAACCAGCCCCTTCCAGTTTCTGGACTCCTTCAACGCCATGGCCAGTGGCTCAATTGCCAGGGCAAACAGCAGGGGGGACAGGGGGGACCCCTGCCTCGTCCCTCGATGTAATCTGAAGTACCCCGACCGCAGCCGGTTCGTCGACACGCTCGCTACCGGGGCCCGATACAACAATTTGACCCATTCTATAAATTCCTCTCCAAACCCAAATCTGCCTAACACTTCCCACAGGTATTCCGACCCCACCCGATTGAAGGCTTTCTCCACGTCCATTGCCGCTACCACTTCTGCATCTCCCCCCCCCTCAGAGGGCATCATGATCACATTCAGGAGCCTCCGCACATTCGTATTCAACTGCCTGCCCTTCACAAACCCTGTCTGAACCTCATTAATCACTCCCGTCCTCAATCCTAGTGGCCAAAATCTTGGCATCCACATTAAGGAGAAAAATCGGCCTACAGGAGCCATGTTGCAACGGTCCTTATCTCGCTTGAGGATAAGCAAGATCAGAGCCTGCGATATCGTCGGGGGAAGGGTTCCCTTTCCCCTAGCCTCATTGAAAGTCCTCAACAACAGCGGACCCAGCAGCTCTTGAGAATTTCCTATAAAAAGCTCTACGGGATACCCATCCGGACCCAGGTCCTTACCCGCCTGCATGCCCTCTAGCACCTTAACCAGTTCCTCCATCTCGATCGGGGCCCCCAATCCCTCTACTCGTCCCTCCTCCACCTGTGGAAACCTCAGTTGGTCCAGGAACTGCCTCATCCCCCCAGGGGCTCTGACTCGTACAGTTTGCCATAAAAGTCCTTGAAGACTTTGTTAAACCTTGCCGAGCTCAGCACCGTTTCTCTCCCCCCCCCCCCCCCCCCCCCGTCTCTAATTCCCCAATCTCCTTGGCCGCCTCTCTCTTCCGCAGCTGGTGCGCCAGCATCCTACTTGCCTTCTCCCCATACTCGTACACTGCTCCCTGTACCTTCCTCAACTGAGCCTCAGCCTTCCCTGTGGTAAGCAAGTCAAACTCCGCCTGCAGGCTCCAGCGCTCCTTCAGCAACCCCTCCTCAGGGGACTCCGCACACCTCCTGCCCACCCTGAGTATCTCCCCCACCAATCTCTCCCTCTCCATCCTATCCCTTTTATCTCTGTGGGCCCTGACCGAGATTAGCTTCCCTCTGACAACTGCCTCCCAGACCACACTCACCGGAACCTCCCCATTATCATTGGTCTCCACATAGCTTTGGATACACCTCCGGACCCCCCCATAGACGGCCTCGTCCGCCAGTAGTCCCACGTCCCTTCTCCACAGAGGGCGTTGGCCTCTCTCCTCCCTCAGCCCCAACTCCACCCAATGCGGGGCATCGTCCGAGATGGCAACGGCCAAATACTCCACCCCCTCCACACTCGGAATGAGCGCCCTTCTTACCACGAAAAAGTCAATCCACGAGTACGCCTTGTGCACGTGGGAGAAGGAAAACTCCTTCGCCCTTGGCCTGGCAAATCTCCACGGATCCACTCCACCCATCTGGTCCATGAACCCCCTTAGGACCTTGGCCGCTGCTGGCCTCTTAGCCGATCTCGACTTAGACCGATCCAGTGCCGGATTAAAGTCCCCCCCCCCCCCATTACCAAACTGCATGACTCCAGATCTGAAATCCTACTCAACATCTGCTTCATGAACCCTGCATCGTCCCAGTTCGGAGTATACACATTCACTAGCACCACCTGGACCCCCTGCAACCTGCCACTCACGATAACATATCGACCCCCTTTATCCGCCACAAGACTCACCGCCTCAAATGCCACCCGCTTGCTCACCAAAATTGCGACCCCCATTCCTCGCATCCAGCCCAGAGTGGAAAACCTGCCCCACCCATCCTTTCCTCAGCCTGGTTTGATCCGCGATCTTCAGGTGTGTTTCTTGTAGCATGGTACGTCTGCCTTTAGCCCCTTTAAGTGCGAGGACACACGGGCCCTCTTGACCGGCCCATTCAGGCCTCTCACATTCCATGTGATCAGCCTGGTCGGGGGGCTACCCATCCCCCCCCCATCCCGCTGACTAGCCATCTCCTTTTTTAGGCCAGCCACGTGCCCGCACCTCCCTCACCTTCCAGCCCCCCAGGCGGAGGCTCCCCACCCCGACTCTCCCCTTTAACATCAGTTCCCCCTCAGTCAGCACAGCAGCATCCCAGCCCCTACTCTTAACCCCCCCTCCCCAAAACAAGCATCCGCTTAATCCCCCTTAATCCCCCATTGCACTCCCGTAGGTTAGCTGACTCATGCTCCGGCCTCCACCTCCAATCCCCCTGTTGATTCCCCTTACAAGTCTCCATCCCTCCCCACCCCAGTGGGGTAGAGAAAGCCCCCCCTCCCTTACACCCAGTGTGAACAGAGAGAGAAAAACAAAAAGTACCGGACACTCAAAACCCCCAGCTCCAGGTGCCACCCCCACCATTTTGTGGGTAAACCACGCTCCCTATCTGGGTCGACCCCACCTCCTGTGACGCAGCTCTTCCCAACTGCGACCTTGCCCAGAGCCTCGAGGGTCTAGGGCAAAGGGGCCACAAAAGCACAAGAAAACACGGGGAAAACCCCAACGTAACATCGCTCCCTCCCCCCCCCCCCCCCCCCCCCCCAAGCAACCCCCATAACATACTGCAGTCCTTTAACTCAAGTCCAGCTTCTCATTCTTAATGAAAGTCCACGCCTCATCCGGCGTGTCGAAATAGTGGTGCCGGTCCCGATATGTAACCCACAGCCTCGCCGGTTGTAACAGTCCCTTTTCACCCCCTTTTCGTGGAGGACCACCTTGGCCCGGTTGAATCCAGCACGCTTCTTGGCCAGCTCTGCACTCCAGTCCTGATAAATACGGATCTCGGTGTTCTCCCACCTGCTGCTCCGCTCCTGCTTCGCCCATCACAGGACACGCTCCTTGTCGGTGAAGCGGTGGAACCTTACCACCATAGCTCTCGGCGGCTCATTCGCCCTCCGCCTCCTTGCCAGGACTCTGTGCGCTCCATCCAGCTCCAGGGGGTGCGGGAAAGCCCCCGCACCCATCAGCATGCTCAGCATCGTGGTCACATTCGCCCCAGCATCTGACCCCTCCACGCATCAGAGAGACCCAGAATCCACAGGTTCTGCCTCCTTGACCTATTGTCAAGGTCCTGTAGCTTCTCCTGCCATTTTTTGTGCAGAGCCTCGTGCGCCTCCACTCTAGCCGCCAGGCCCAGGATCTCGTCCTCGTTGTCAGAAACCTTCTGCTGCATCTCCTTGATCGCCGTCCCCTGCATCTTCTGGGTCTCAACCAGCCTTTTAATCGACGCCTTCATAGGGGCCATCATCTCCGCCTTTAAATCCGCAAAGCAGGTTCTTAAAAACTCCTGCTGCTCCTGTGACCATTGGGCCCACTCTGCTTGATCTCCGCCCGCCGCCACCTTGTTTTTTCGCGCCCATTCTCCTCTCTTCTCCTGGTCCACTCCATACAGCGCTGGGGAACCCTCACTGTTTCCTTCCCGGGAATCGTCGTCAAAGTACCGCTGGAGCTCCATAAAAGGGCCCAAAAGTCCGTTATCGGCTGGAGCTGCCGACCGTGCGACCTACCTAGGCATAGCCGCAACCGGAAGACACCTTTTCTCAAGTCAGGAAACCAAAACTCTACACAGTAGTCCAGGTGTTGCCTCACCAGCACCTTATACAGCTGCAACATAACTTCCATTAAACACCATCCCTCTAGTAATTAAGGACAGAATTCCATTTGCCGTCTTAATTACCTGCTGCACCAGCAAACCAACATTTTACTATGCATGCACAAGGAGACCAGCAGCATGCTGCATTTTTACCATTTATAGTCCATTTTGCTGTTGTTCCTGTCAAAATGGATGACCTCACATTTAGCAACATTGTACTCCCATCTGCCAGACCCTTGCCCACTCACTTAAACTCTCTGTATCCCTCTGCAGACATTGTGCCTCTGCACACTTTGACACACACTTGGTTCCCAACTCAATCATCTGTGGCAGACAGGTGGCTTCTCCATTCACTGCCGGATCAAGTCAGAGTACAAAGCATCATTGGCTCCTGCTATTGCCAAGTGTTCCTATTTCAGGGTCATCCTTCAATGTAAAGATTGTTTTCCTACTACTAACAATCCTAAATGTGGTCTGACCTTCACTTCAACAAACAGGAGGAGCTCAGATTCCTTGGTCACCAAAATTGAGACTACCTAAACATCTGCCTTTTCCCTCCCTTCTCTCAGTCAAATTAAAGAAATTTCCAATATCTTCACTTGCTCTGGACTCATCTTTCTCTAATTACATAGAAAATAGAACAGTACAGCACAGAACAGGCCCTTCAGCCCTCGATGTTGTGCCGACCATTGCCCGAAACCAAGATCAAGCTATCCCACTCCCTGTCATTCTGGTGTGCTCCATGTGCACAATAACCGCTTCAAAGTTCCGAAAGTGTCCGACTCCATTATCACAGCAGGCAGTCCATTCCACACCCTAGCCACTCTCTGAGTAAAGAACCTACCTCGGACATCCCTCCTACATCTCCCACCCTGAATCTTATAGTTGTGCCCCCTTGTAACAGCTACATCCATCCGAGGAAATAGTCTCCGAATGTCCACTCTATCTATCCCCTCATCATCTTATAAACCTCTATTAAGACGCCTTTTATCCTCCTCCACTCCAAAGAGAAAAGCCCTAGTTCCCTCAACCTTTCCTCATAAGACCTATCCTGCAAACCAGGCAGCATCCTGGTAAATCTCCTTTGCACCCTTTCCAATGCTTCCACATCCTTCCTATAGTGAGGTGACCAGAACTGCACACAATACTCCAAATGTGGTCTCACCAGGGTCATGTACAGTTGCAGCATAACCCCACGGCTCTTAAACTCAAGCCCCCTGTTAATAAACGCCAACACACTATAGGCCTTCTTCACGGCTCTATCCACTTGAGTGGCAACCTTCAGAGATCTGTGAACATGAACCCCAAGATCTCTCTGTTCCTCCACATTCCTCAGAACCACGCCATTGACCTTGTAATCCGCATTCAAATTTTTTCTACCAAAATGAATCACCTCGCACTTATCAGGGTTAAACTCCATCTGCCATTTTTCGGCTCAGCTCTGCATCCGATCAATGTTTCTTTGCAGCCTATAACAGCCCTCCACCTCATCCACTACTCCACCAATCTTTACTGACCCACCCTTCAGCCCCCTCCTCCAAGTAATTGATAAAAATCACAAATAGGAGAGGACCCAGCACTGATTCCTGTGGTACCCAGCACTGATTCCTGTGGTACACCGCTGGTAACTGGTCTCCAGTCTGAAAATTTTCCATCCACCACCACCCTGTCTTCTATATGATAGCCAGTTACTTATCCAATTGGCCAAATTTCTATCCCACACCTCCTTACTTTCTTCATAAGCTGACCATGGGGAACCTTATCAAACGCCTTACTAAAATCCATGTATACAACATCAACTGCTCTACCTTCATCTACACACTTAGTTACCTCCTCAAAGAATTCAATCAAATTTGTGATGCAAGACTTACCCTTTACAAATCCGTGTTGACTATCCCGGATTAAGCTGCATCTTTCCAAATGGTCATAAATCCTATCCTTCAGCACCTTTTCCATTAACTTACCGACCACCGAAGTAAGACTAACCGGCCTATAATTACCAGGGTCATTCCTATTCTCTTTCTTGAACAGAGGTCGTAATGAAGTGCTTCGAGAGGTTGATCATGAAGCGCATCACCTCCATACTCCCTGAACGCCTTGATCCACTGCAATTCGCATACCGTTGCAACCGGTCCACATCTGACGCCATTTCCTTGGCCCTACACTCATCCCTAGAGCATCTCGAAAACAAGGACTCCTACATCAGACTCCTATTTCTTGACTACAGTTCCGCCTTCAACACCATAATCCCAGCCAAGCTCATATCAAAGCTCCAAAACCTAGGACTTGGCTCTCCACTCTGCAACTGGATCCTCGATTTTCTGACCAACAGACCACAATCGGTAAGAATGAACAACACCACCTCCTCCACAATAGTCCTCAATACCGGGGCCCTGCAAGGCTGCGTACTCTACTCCCTGTACGCACACGACTGCGTGGCAAAACTTGGTTCCAATCCATCTACAAGTTTGCTGACGATACGACAATAGTGGGCCGGATCTCAAATAACAAAGAGTCAGAATACAGGAAGGAGATAGAGAACCTAGTGGAATGGTGTAGCGACAACCCTCTCATGTGGGGCAGCAGGGTAGCATGGTGGTTAGCATAAATGCTTCACAGCTCCAGGGTCCCAGGTTCGATTCCCGGCTGGGTCACTGTCTGTGTGGAGTCTGCACGTCCTCCCCGCGTGCGTGGGTTTCCTCCGGGTGCTCCGGTTTCCTCCCACAGTCCAAAGATGTGCGGGTTAGGTGGATTGGCCATGCTAAATTGCCCGTAGTGTCCTAAAAAAAGTAAGGTTAATGGGGGGGGTTGTTGGGTTACGGGTATAGGGTGGATACGTGGGTTTGAGTAGGGTGATCATGGCTCGGCACAACATTGAGGGCCGAAGGGCCTGTTCTGTGCTGTACTGTTCTATGTTCTAACAATCTCTCCCTCAATGCCAGCAAAACTAAAGAGCTGGTCATTAACTTCAGGAAGCAAAGTACTGTACACACCCCTGTCAGCATCAACAGGGCCGAGGTGGAGATGTTTAGCAGTTTCAAATTCCTAGGGGTGCACATCTCCAAAAACCGCGCCTATACTTCCTCAGGAAACTAAGGAAACTCGGCATGTCCACATTAACCTTTACTAACTTTTACAGATGCACCATAGAAAGCATCCTATCGGGCTGCATCACAGCCTGGTATGGTAACTGCTCGGCCCAGGACCGCAAGAAACTTCAGAGAGTCGTAAATACCGACCAGACCATCACACAAACTTGCCTCCCATCCATTGACTTCATCTACACCTCCCGCTGCCTGGAGAAAGCAGGCAGCATAATCAAAGATCCCTCCCACCCGGCTTACTCACTCTTCAAACTACTTCCATCAGGCAGAGGATACAGAAGTCTGAGAACACGTACGAACAGACTCAAAAACAGCTTCTTCCCCACTCTCACCAGATTCCTAAATGACCGTCTTATGGACTGACCTCATTAACACTACACCCTGTATGCTTCATCCCATGCCAGTGCTTATGTAGTTACATTGTATATCTTGTGTTGACCTATTATTTATTTTCTATTATACCCTTTTCTTCCCATGTACTTAATGATCTGTTGAGCTGCTCGCAGAAAAATACTTTTCACTGTACCTCGGTACACTTGACAATAAACAAATCCAATCCAATCCATCCAAGAACAACATTTGCCACTTTCAGTTCTCTGGCACTATCCCCGTGGACAGTGAGGACCCAAAGATCAAAGGCAAAGGCCCTGCAATCTCATCCCTTGCCTCCCAAAGAATCCTTCCCAGGGGACTTGTCGACCCTCCGGTTTTTCAAAATTTCTAATACATCCTTCCTCAGAACAGGGCAGCACGGTAGCATTGTGGATAGCCCAATTGCTTCACAGCTCATGGGTCCCAGGTTCGATTCCGGCTTGGGTCACTGTCTGTGCGGAGTCTGCACATCCTCCCCGTGTGTGCGTGGGTTTCCTCCGGTTTCCTCCCACAGTCCAAAGATGTGCAGGTTAGGTGGATTGGTCATGATAAATTGCCCTTAGTGTCCAAAATTGCCCTTAGTGTCCAAAATTGCCCTTAGTGTCCAAAATTGCCCTTAGTATTGGGTGGGGTTACTGGGTTATGGGGATAGGGTGGAGGTGTTAACCTTGGGTAGAGTGCTCTTTCCAGGAGCCGGTGCAGACTCAATGGGCCGAATGGCCTCCTTCTGTACTGTAAATTCTATGACTCCAGTCTAGCTGTCTGTATCACACTCTCATCCTCAAAAACATGGCCCCTCTCCTTGGTGAAAGCTGAAGAAAAGTATTCATTCAATGCCTCTCCTATTTCTTCTGACTCCATGCACAAGTTCCCACTACTGTTCTTGACCGGCCCTAACCTCACCCTGGTCATTCTTTTATTTCTCACATAAAAGAGTAAAAAGCCTTAGGATTTTCCTTGATCCGACCCTCCAAGGACTTCTCATGCCCCCTCCTCGCTCTCCAAAGCGCTTTTTTTTCAGCTCATTCCTTGCTACCTTGTAACCCTCAAGTGACCCAACTGAACCTTTTTCTCAACTTTACATACGCTTCCTTTTTCCTCTTGACAAGACAGTCAACCTCTTTTGTAAACCATGGTTCCCTCACACGGCCATTTCCTCTCTGCCTGACAGGGACATACCTATCAAGGACACGCAGTATTTGTTCCTTGACAAGCTCCACTTTTCATTTGTGCCTTTCCCTGACAGTTTCTGTTCCCATCTTATGCTCCCTAATTATTGCCTAATCACATCATAATTACCCTCCCCCAATTATAAACCTTGCCCTGCCGTATGGCCCTATCCCTCTCCGTTGCAATAGTGAAAGACACCGAATTGCGGTCACTATCTCCAAAGTGCTCTTACCTTCCCAAATTGCGTCAAACCCCAGCCGAGATCACCTTGTCCATGAAATTCACCTCTCCCGCCCTCAACTCGATTTCCATTAAACTGCTGATAGCACTTCCTACTTCCCATGTTTGCTCATTTTATTAACAGTTCATTCCCTCAGGTACTTTACTGGTCTCCATCAAGTCTACCATCAACAACTTTTGACCTCTGTCCTTAGAATCCACCACTCCCTCTCTTGCTTGGAACATGCTGCAACCTCCCTCCCTCTCTTGGAACACACTGTGACGCCCTATCTGTGCCAATCTTTCCTGGAACACCATGTTCGAATCCCTCCAATCATGTTCTTGTATCTGCCAGTAAAAAAATGTCACTCAAGAATTAACAAGGCAGAGACAAAGACAATGCTTCCTTGCTCTTTGAGATGGCTGCTTGCACAATCATAGAATTTACAGTGCAGGAGGAGACCATTCGGCCCACAGAGTCTGCACCAGCTCTTGGAAAGAGCACCCCACTTAAACCCACACCTCCACCCTATCCCCGTAAACCAGTAACCCCACCTAACCTAAAGGCAATTTAGCATGGCCAATCCATCGAACCTGCACATCTTTGGACTGTGGGAGGAAACCGGAGCACTCGGAGGAAACCCATGCAGACATGGGGCGAATGTGCAGATTGCGCACAGTGACCCAAGCCGGGAATCAAACCTGGCGCTGTGAAGCAACAGTGCTAACCACTGTGCTACCATGCCACCCACATTACATCATCAACCTGCTGGATGATATATCCCTCTTATAGCCTCACCTATCCGATCATAACTGTAGAATCAATGTGCTTTTCATACCACACCTCTGTGCCCCTAAATCTTTCATCAACAGGCTGCCACTGGATAACACAATGGGAATGAGACCCTGCTCTATTCATAGGATACCGACAGTGCAGGAGGTAGCCATTCAGTCCAATGAATCTGCACAAACCCTCTGAAAGAGCAACTCTACCTAGGCACACTCCCCATCCTATCCGCTGATCATGGCCAAGCTGCACATCTTTGGACTGTGGGAGGAAACTGGAGCACCCAAAGGAAATCCACGCAGACACTGGGAGAACGAGCAAACACCTAATCCAAGACCAAAATTGAACCCAACCAACTCCCTGGCACTGTGAGGTAACTAATCATTGTGCCACCCCAGATCACCTCAATCACTTCTCAATTGCTCCACCAAATTTAAATTATCCTACTACTTGTCCAACATCCAGTACTGATGGGCAAATATTTCCTCCAACCATTAAAGGCGACTAAACCAATTATCTAGTCTCCCCAACACTCAGCTCCCAAGCCAATGATTCCACCCCTCGCCCTAGCAACTGTAATGGCTGGGCTGATGTTGATGCGTGTGTGAACAGATTAAAATAATTTAAACCCATTGTTGCAGCGGCAGCTCGCTGCCACCTTCTGAAAGGCAACTAAGGACTAAGTAAATGCTGGCCCGAACCAGCGAAACCCACACCCCGTAAATGAACAAAACCTTCACACGAGTTTTTTTAAAAACCCATTGTGTTTGTAGCTGAGTCTGTTCACGAATCTTACCTTTCCCCGGAATGTGCATCATTATTTATAATTTCCACTAATCCAATGGGCAATGATCCTGCATCAAGAATTTATGGAAACTCTAATTTTAAAGTTGGAATATTGGATGGTTTTGACTTACTTCTCAGAATAGTTATCCAGGAAAAGTTAGAAGAATTAAAACCACAGATAGTTTGGTTTTGACAGGGAGTGAGGCAGCTTGATCTTGGTTTTGAACAAGGCTCGGCACAACATCGAGAGCCAAAGGGCCTGTTCTGTGCTGTACTGTTCTATGTTCTCTGTCCAGAGTCTGAACCAAACCCCTGTAATCATGGTATTGTTTGACCCAAGGATGAGCTTCCAACCATACATCACTTATTTCCACTTCCATAACATCATCCAAATCCATCCTCGTCTCAGCTCATCTGCTGAAACCCATCACTAGTGCTTATGCCATCCATCAAGGCCCAAGCACTGGAATTTCCACCTCAAACTCCTCTTTGCTCCTCCAGCAATAGTCAATAAATCCGACCTTTTGATCAATGTCTATATATCTAAATTTAGAATCCCTACAGTGTAGGAGGCCATTCAGCCCATCAGGTCTGCACCAATCTGCCGAAAGAGCACTCTACCTAGTCCATCTCAGCCCTCACCCCCACCCTAGAGCCGTAACCTCACCAAATTGGTAGACACGGAGGCAATTCAGCAAGGCCAATCCACCTAACCTACACATCTCTGGACCATAGGAGGAAACCAGAGCACCCTAGCAGTCACCTTGTTTCTCTCTAGCAGTCACCTTATTGGGAGTTTTCTATAGGCCCCCAATAGCAGCAGAGATGTGGAGGAACAGATTGGGAAACAGATTTTGGAAAGGTGCAGAAGTCACAGGGTAGTAGTCATGGGTGACTTCAACTTCCCAAACATGGAGTGGAAACTCTTTAGATCAAATAGTTTGGATGGGGTAGTGTTTGTGCAGTGTGTCCAGGAAGCTTTTCTAACACAGTACTGTATGTAGATTGTCCGACCAGAGGGGAGGCCATATTGGATTTGGTACTTGGTAATGAACCAGGGCAGGTGATAGATTTGTTAGTGGGGGAGCATTTTGGAGGTAGTGACCACAATTCTGTGACTTTCACTTGAGTAATGGAGAGGGATAGGTGTGCAACAGGGCAAGGTTTACAATTGGGGGAAGGGTAAATACAATGCTGTCAGACAAGAACTGAAGTGCATAAGTTGGGAACATAGGCTGTCAGGGAAGGACACAAGTGAAATGTGGAACTTGCTCAAGGAACAGGTACTGCGTGTCTTTGATATGTATGTCCCTGTCAGGCAGGGAAGAGATGGTCGAGTGAGGGAACCATGGTTGACAAGAGAGGTTGAATGTCTTGTTAAGAGGAAGAAGGAGACTTTAGGAAGAAGGTTAGGTGGATTGGAAAATGCTAAATTGCCCGTAGTGTCCTAATAGTAAGGTTAAGGGGGGGGGGGAGTTGTTGGGTATGGGTATAGGTGTGGGTTTGGGTAGGGTGGGGTGATCATTGTTCGGCACAACATCGAGGGCTGAAGGGCCTGTTCTGTTCTATAGAACATAGAACACAGAACAGTACAGCACAGAACAGGCCCTTCGGCCCTCGATGTTGTGCCGAGCAATGATCACCCTACTTAAACCCACGTAACCCGTATACCCGTAACCCAACAATCCCCCCCATTAACCTTACACTACGGGCAATTTAGCATGGCCAATCCACCTAACCCGCACATCTTTGGACTGTGGGAGGAAACCGGAGCACCCGGAGGAAACCCACGCACACACGGGGAGCTATGTTATGTAAGGCTGAGGAAACAAGGTTCAGACAGGGCGCTGGAGGGTTACAAGATAGCCAGGAGGGAACTGAAAAAAGGGATTAGGAGAGCTAAGAGAAGGCATGAAAAATCTTTGGCAGGTAGGATCAAGGAAAACCCCAAGGCCTTTTACACATATGTGAAAAATATGAGAATGACTAGAGCGAGGGTAGGTCCGATCAAGGACAGTAGCGGGAGGTTGTGTATTGAGTCTGAAGAGATAGGAGAGGTCTTGAACAAGTATTTTTCTTCAGTATTTACAAACGAGAGGGGCCATATTGTTGGAGAGGACAGTGTGAAACAGACTGGTAAGCTCAAGGAGATACTTGTTAGGAAGGAAGGTGCGTTGGGCATTTTGAAAAACTTGAGGATAGACAAGTCCCCTGGGTCTGACGGGATATATCCAAGGATTCTATGGGAGGCAAGAAATGAAATTGCAGAGCCGTTGGCAATGATCTTTTCATCCTCGCTGTCAACAGGGGTGGTACCAGAGGATTGGAGAGTGGCGAATGTCGTGCCCCTGTTCAAAAAAGGGAATCGGGATAACCCTGGGAATTACAGGCCAGTTAGTCTTACTTCGGTGGTAGGCAAAGTAATGGAAAGGGTACTGAAGGATAGTATTTCTGAGCATCTGGAAAGACACTGCTTGATTAGGGATAGTCAGCACGGATTTGTGAGGGGTAGGTCTTGCTTTACAAGTCTTATTGACTTCTTTGAGGAGGTGACCAAGCATGTGGATGAAGGTAAAGCAGTGGATGTGGTGTACATGGATTTTAGTAAGGCATTTGATAAGGCTCCCCATGGTAGGCTTATGCAGAAAGTAAGGAGGCATGGGATAGTGGGAAATTTGGCCAGTTGGATAACGAACTGGCTAACCGATAGAAGTCAGAGAGTGGTGGTGGATGGCAAATATTCAGCCTGGAGCCCAGTTACCAGTGGCATACCACAGGGATCAGTTCTGGGTCCTCTGCTGTTTGTGATTTTCATTAACGACTTGGACGAGGGAGTTGAAGGGTGGGTCAGTAAATTTGCAGATGACACGAAGATTGGTTGAGTTGTGGATAGTGAGGAGGGCTGTTGTCGGCTTCAGAGACATAGATAGGATGCAGAGCTGGGCTGAGAAGTGGCAGATGGAGTTTAACCCTGACAAGTGTGAGGTTGTCCATTTTGGAAGGACAAATATGAATGCGGAATACAGGGTCAACGGTAGGGTTCTTGGCAATGTGGAGGAGCAGAGAGATCTTGGGGTCTATGTTCATAGATCTTTGAAAGTTGCCACTCAAGTGGATAGAGCTGTGAAGGCCTATGGTGTGCTAGCGTTCGTCAGCAGAGGGATTGAATTTAAGAGTCGTGAGGTGATGATGCAGCTGTACAAAACCATGATCAGGCCACATTTGGAGTACTGTGTGCAGTTCTGGTCACCTCATTTTAGGAAGGATGTGGAAGCTTTGGAAAGGGTGCAAAGGAGATTTACCAGGATGTTGCCTGGAATGGAGAGTAGGTCCTACGAGGAAAGGTTGAGGGTGCTAGGCCTTTTCTCATTAGAACGGAGAAGGATGAGGGGCGACTTGATAGAGGTTTAAAAGATGATCAGGGGAATAGATAGAGTAGACAGTCAGAGACCTTTTTCCCCGGGTGGAACACACCATTACAAGGGGACATCAATTTAAGATAAATGGTGGAAGATATAGAGGGGATGTCAGAGGTAGGTTCTTTACCCAGAGAGTAGTGGGGGCATGGAATGCACTGCCTGTGGAAGTAGTTGAGTCGGAAAAGTTAGGGACCTTCAAGCGGCTATTGGATAGGTACATGGATTAGGGTAGAAAAATGGAGTGTAGATTAGTTTCTTCTTAAGGGCCGCATGGTAGCATTGTGGATAGCACAATTGCTTCACAGCTCCAGGGTCCCAAATTCGATTTCGACTTGGGTCACTGTCTGTGCGGAGTCTGCACATCCTCCCTGTGTGTGCGCGTGGGTTTCCTCCGGGTGCTCCGGTTTCCTCCCACAGTCCAAAGATGTGCAGGTTGGGTGGATTGGCCATGATAAATTGCCCTTAGTGTCCACAATTCTATGATTAACCTAGGATAAAAGTTCGGCACAACATCGTGGGCCGAAGGGCCTGTTCTGTGCTGTATTTCTCTTTCTCTCACCTGGGGGATATTCACACAGTCACCCAAGGCCGGAATTCAACCCAGGTCCCTGGTACTGTGGGGCAGCAATGCTAACCATGCTGCCCCTCTTAGTATTCTTACAGTACCCCACTTGGGGAGATAACGATTTTGTTAACTTGGTGAGTCATTCACTTATTGCAAATAATAGTGTCATGGAATACCAGCATTTTACCTCCAGTGTCTTATTTCAGTTCCACCCACAACTAATTAACCTTAGTTACACAGATGACAAAGGCTGGATTTCAACAACCAAACACAACTAATTGGTGGATCGATCTAAAGCGTCCTTCAGAGTTGGGGGATGTCTCAGCACTTCACAACTACAGAGGGCCCCCCCATCACAGCGCCACTGGCCAGGGAGGGGGCATCTCCCCCCCCCCCCAAATTACATAGAACATAACAGCGCAGTACGGGCCCTTCGGCCCTCGATGTTGCGCCGACCTGTCCTGTGAAACCATCTGAAGCCTATTTGACCTACACAATTCCATTTTCATCCATATGTCTATCCAGTGACCACTTAAATGCCCTTAAAGTTGGCGAGTCTACTGCTGTTGCAGGCAGGGCGTTCCACACCCCTGCTACTTTCTGAGTAAAGAAACTGCCTCTGACATCTGTCCTATATCTACCACCCCTCAATTTAAAGCTATGTCCCCTTCTGTTGGTCATCACAATCCGAGGAAAAAGACACTCACTGTCCACCCTATCTAACCCTCTGACTATCTTATATGTCTCTATTAAGTCACCTCTCAGCCTTCTCCTCTCTCACGAAAAAACAACCTCAAGTCCCTGGGCCTTCCCTCGCAAGACCTTCCCTCCATACCTGGCAACATCCTAGTAAATCTCCTCTGAACCCTTTCCAAAGCTTCCACATCCTTTCTATAATGTGGTGACCACAACTGCAAGCAATACTCCAGGAGAGGCCACACCAGAGTTATGTACAGCTGCAGCATGACCTTGTGGCTCCGAAACTCAATCCCCCTACTGATAAAGGCTAGCACACCATAAGCCTTCTTAACAGCCCTATTAACCTGGGTGGCAACTTTCAGGGATTTATGTACCTGGATGCCGAGATCTCTCTGTTCATCTACACTACCAAGAATCTTGCCATTAGCCCAGTACTCTGCATTCCTGTTACTCCTTCCAAAGTGAACCACCTCACACTTTTCCGCATTAAACTCCATCTGCCACCTCTCAGCCCAGCTCTGCAGCTTATCTATGTCCCTCTGTATCCTACAACATCCTTCAGCACTATCCACAACTCCAGCGACCTTCGTGTCATCTGCAAATTTACTAACCCATCCTTCTACACCCTCTTCCAGGTCATTTATAAAAATGACAAACAGCAGTGGCCCCAAAACAGATCCTTGCGCTACACCACTAGTAACTGAACTCCAGGATGAACATTTGCCATCAACCACCACCCTCTGTCTTCTTTCAGCTAGCCAATTACTGATCCAAACCGCTAAATCACCTTCAATCCCATACTTCCTTATTTTCTGCAATAGCCTACCGTGGGCAACCTTATCAACGCCTTACTGAAATCCATATACACCACATCAACCGCTTTACCCTCATCCACCTGTTTGGTCACCTTCTCAAAAAACTCAATAAGGTTTGTGAGACATGACCTACCCTTCACAAAACCGTGTTGAGTATCGCTAATCAACTTGTTCTTTTCAAGATGATTATAAACCCTATCTCTTATAACCTTTTCCAACATTTTACCCACAACCGAAGTAAGGCTCACAGGTCTATAATTACCAGGGTTGTCTCTACTCCGCTTCTTGAACAAGGGGACAACATTTGCTATCCTCCAGTCTTCCGGCACTATTCCTGTCGACAAAGACGACATAAAGATCAAGGACAAAGGCTCTGCAATCTCCTCCCTGGCTTCCCAGAGAATCCTAGGATAAATCCCATCTGGCCCTGGGGACTTATCTATTTTTACACTTTACAAAACTGCTAACACCTCCTCCTTGTGAACTTCAATCCCATCTAGCCTGGTCGACTGTACCCAAGTATTCTCCTCGACAACATTGTCTTACAGTGTCACTGTGTCACAGCGTCCCTGGCGCCACTGGCCCCCGCCCCGTCCCAGCGCCACTGGCCCCCGCCCCGTCCCAGCGCCACTGGCCCCCGCCCCGTCCCAGCGCCACTGGCCCCCGCCCCGTCCCAGCGCCACTGGCCCCCGCCCCGTCCCAGCGCCACTGGCCCCCGCCCCGTCCCAGCGCCACTGGCCCCCGCCCCGTCCCAGCGCCACTGGCCCCCGCCCCGTCCCAGCGCCACTGGCCCCCGCCCCGCCCCAGCGCCACTGGCCCCCGCCCCGCCCCAGCGCCACTGGCCCCCGCCCCGCCCCAGCGCCACTGGCCCCCGCCCCGCCCCAGCGCCACTGGCCCCCGCCCCGCCCCAGCGCCACTGGCCCCCGCCCCGCCCCAGCGCCACTGGCCCCCGCCCCGCCCCAGCGCCACTGGCCCCCGCCCCGCCCCAGCGCCACTGGCCCCCGCCCCGCCCCAGCGCCACTGGCCCCCGCCCCGTCCCAGCGCCACTGGCCCCCGCCCCGTCCCAGCGCCACTGGCCCCCGCCCCAGTCACAGCGCCACTGGCCCCCGCCCCAGTCACAGCGCCACTGGCCCCCGCCCCCGTCACAGCGCCACTGGCCCCCGCCCCCGTCACAGCGCCACTGGCCCCCGCCCCCGTCCCAGCGCCACTGGCCCCCGCCCCCGTCACAGCGCCACTGGCCCCCGCCCCCGTCACAGCGCCACTGGCCCCCGCCCCCGTCACAGCGCCACTGGCCCCCGCCCCCGTCACAGCGCCACTGCCCCCGCCCCCGACACAGCGCCACTGCCCCCGCCCCCGTCACAGTGCCCCCGCCCCCGTCACAGTGCCACTGCCCCCGTCAGTGCCACTGCCCCCGTCACAGTGCCACTGCCCCCGTCACAGTGCCACTGCCCCCGTCACAGTGCCACTGCCCCCGTCACAGTGCCACTGCCCCCATCACAGTGCCACTGCCCCCATCACAGTGCCACTGCCCCCATCACAGTGCCACTGCCCCATCACAGTGCCACTGCCCCCATCACAGTGCCACTGCCCCCATCACAGTGCCACTGCCCCATCAGTGCCACTGCCCCACAGTGCCACTGCCCCATCACAGTGCCACTGCCCCATCACAGTGCCACTGCCCCATCACAGTGCCACTGCCCCATCACAGTGCCACTGCCCCATCAGTGCCACTGCCCCATCAGTGCCACTGCCCCATCACAGTGCCACTGCCCCATCACAGTGCCACTGCCCCATCAGTGCCACTGCCCCATCAGTGCCACTGCCCCATCAGTGCCACTGCCCCATCAGTGCCACTGCCCCATCAGTGCCACTGCCCCATCACAGTGCCACTGCCCCATCAGTGCCACTGCCCCATCACAGTGCCACTGCCCCATCACAGTGCCACTGCCCCATCACAGTGCCACTGCCCCATCACAGTGCCACTGCCCCCATCACAGTGCCACTGCCCCCATCAGTGCCACTGCCCCCATCAGTGCCACTGCCCCATCACAGTGCCACTGCCCCCAGTGCCAATGCCCCATCACAGTGCCACTGCCCCCATCACAGTGCCAATTCTCTCTCTCCCCCCCCCCCCACCCCACCCCACCCACCCACCCCTCCCATTACAGTGCCACTGATGAGATTCCCCTGGCCCATTACTGATGACATTCCCATGGCCCATTACTGATGACATTCCCCTGGCCCATTACTGATGACATTCCCCTGGCCCATTACGGATGACATTCCCATGGCCCATTACTGATGACATTCCCCTGGCCCAGTACTGATGAATACACACATGGCGGATTCACCCCCGGATGGAGGGGGAAGGTTAAGTTGTGAATGGAATTATAAGTTTGAGCAATTGAAACGAATTAACCCGATCATTAATACGAGACCACCTCTCCCCCGACGCTCCCTCCTACCTTCACACTGAAGATCAATGAGGACAAGCAGGAAGGGGAAATATGACAACACTTTAGCCAAACAGGCTCGTGGCGCCACCATCCCGGACCCGGTAACGGACCGGAGCCCGTTCAAAATGCCGGAGCGTGCGACAGAACACGAGACTCCCCCCTGCCGCCGCCACCGCCGCTCGGCCTCCGCCTCCTGGAGCTGTGCACGCGCTCAACGGCCGTGCTCCAAGCTGTCGGCTGTGGGAACGGGCTGCAGTCCCCGCGCTCCCGCTGCTGCTCGCCCACAAACACGCAGCAGCTGCTCCAGGCCGCACTCAACCAGCACCGATCAATCGTGGTCTGTTCTGATTGGGCAGCTGGGGACGAGGTCACACCCACCTACCACCACTCTGATTGGGTGGCGGCCTCACTACGTGGAGCTCAGGCTGCTGCCGGACTCCTCACTCTCTTAAAGGCACAGCTACAGAAGCTGCCTCACAACTCTCTTTGCAACTGATACTATCAACAGGAATGTATTTTCCAGAATGACACAAATATCTCTCAGGTTGCATAATGAATCATTTTTTAAAATATCACTTTAATCCTTTAGGAAATAATGGTGTCACTGGCAAAACCAACATTTGCTGCTCATCACTATTTCCTCTGAACTGGGGGTTTGCTAGGCCATTTCAGAGGGCAATGAACAGTCAACCCATATTGTTCTGGTCTGCAGTCTCATGCAGAGTCACGTTGGTGGCCTTCCTCCCCTAATGGGAATTACTGAACCAGGTGGGTTGTTACAGTTGGAGGCGGAGATAGTGGTAGCGCTAGACGCGGAGAAGGCATTCGATAGGGTGGAGTGGGAATACTTGTGGGAGACGTTGGAAAGGTTTGGGTTTGGGGAGGGATTTATCAAGTGGGTAAAGCTGCTCTATTCGGCCCCGATGGCGAGTGTGGTAACAAACGGGAGGAGGTCAGAATATTTTGGGCTCCATCGAGGTACTAGGCAGGGATTTCCCCTATCCCCCTTACTCTTTGCATTAGCGATTGAACCGTTAGCGATGGCACTGAGGGGTTCAGGGGGGTGGAGGGGACTGACAAGGGGAGGGGAGGAACATCGGGTCTCGCTCTATGCGGATGACCTGTTGCTGTATGTGGCAGACCCGGAGGGGGGAATGCCGGAGGTTATGGAAATACTAGCGGAGTTCGGGGACTTTTCGGGATATAAATTAAATCTGGGGAAAAGTGAGGTCTTTGTAATACACTCGGGAGACCAGGGGGAGGGAATTGGGAGGCTCCCCTTCAAAAGAGCAGTAAAAAGTTTCAGGTACTTGGGGGTGCAGGTGGCAAAGAACTGGGGGACCCTCCACAAGCTGAACTTTTCTAGGCTGGTGGAACAGATGGAGGAGGAGTTTAAGAGGTGGGACATGGTGCCGCTGTCGCTGGCAGGGAGGGTGCAGTCAGTTAAAATGACGGTCCTCCCGAGGTTCTTGTTTTTGTTCCAGTGTCTGCCCATCTTCCTCCCTAGGGCCTTTTTCAAGAAGGTAACGAGTAGTATCATGGGGTACGTGTGGGCACATGGCACCCCTAGAGTTAGAAGGGTCTTTTTGGAGCGGAGTAGGGATAGTGGAGGGCTGGCGTTACCCAATCTTTCAGGATATTACTGGGCGGCAAATGCATCGATGGTACGAAAGTGGATGATGGAAGGGGAGGGGGCAGCTTGGAAGCGTATGGAGAGGGCGTCCTGTGGCAACATAAGCTTAGGGGCACTGGTAACGGCACCATGGCCGCTCCCTCCCACGAGGTATACCACGAGCCCGGTGGTGGCGGCCACCCTCAAGATCTGGGGGCAGTGGAGGCGACACAGGGGGGAAGTGGGGGGTTTGATAAGGGCACCGCTAAGAGGGAACCACAGATTTGCACCGGGAAATACAGGAGGGGGATTTCTGAGCTGGCAGAGGGTGGGCATTAGGCAACTGAAGGACTTGTTATAGAGGGGAGGTTTGCGAGCTTGGGAGAGCTGGAGGAGAAATTCGGGCTCCCCCCGGGGAACACGTTCAGGTACCTCCAAGTGAAGGCATTTGCCAGACGACAGGTAGAGGGGTTTCCCGTGCTTCCCGACAGGGGGGCGAGTGATAGGGTGCTATCGGGGGTCTGGGTCGGGGAGGGGAAGATCTCGGACATTTATAAGATTATGCAGGAGGTGGAGGAGGTACCAGTAGTGGAGTTGAAAGACAAGTGGGAGGTAGAGCTGGGGGAACAGATAGAGGATGGGACATGGGCAGACGCCCTAGAGAGGGTCAACTCGTCGTCGTCATGTGCGAGACTGAGTCTCATTCAATTTAAGGTACTGCATAGAGCCCACATGACGGGGACAAGGATGAGTCGGTTTTTCGGGGGTGAAGACAGGTGTGTCAGATGTTCGGGAAGCCCTGCGAATCATGCACACATGTTTTGGGCATGTCCGGCACTGGAGGAGTTCTGGAAGGGGGTGGCAGGGACGGTGTCGAGAGTGGTGGGGTCCAGGGTCAAGCCAGGATGGGGACTTGCGATCTTCGGGGTTGGGGGGGAGCCGGGGGTACAGGAGGCGAGGGAGGCTGGAATATTAGCCTTTGCGTCCTTGGTGGCTCGGAGGAGGATCTTGCTTCAGTGGAGGGACGCAAGGCCTCCAAGTGTTAACACCTGGTTAAACGACATGGCAAACTTCATCCAATTGGAAAGAATCAAATTCGCCCTGAGAGGGTCGGTGCAGGGGTTTTTCAGGCGATGGCAACCCTTCCTGGACCTCTTAGATCAGAGATAGAAACTGAGGTTGTGACAGCAGCAACCCGGGAGGGGAGGGGAGGGCGGGAGGGGAGGGGGGGGGGGGAGGGTGTGGGGGAGGGGAGGGGGGGGGTGGAGGGGGGATAACAACGAAGGAAACACGGTATCGGTGGTGTCACGGGCAAGGCCTGCCCGAGGACACTGCCAGAAACGACAAGATGGTCTGGCGGCCGGTTCGTCGGCGGGGGGGGGGGAGGCGGGGGGGGGGCGCGCGGGTAGGGGGTGGGGGGGATTCTTGTTAAGTAGGGGGGTTTGACTTTGTTTTGATATAATTCAAATGTAGGGGGTGTTAAAATGTTTGTACTCTGAAAAATTTCTTCAATAAAAAGTATTTAAAAAAAAAAGGGAATGACAACATCAACATCGACACTTCCAGCACAAGAAAGCCACTCGATCGTGTAAATTCATGAACGTTGGACCCATATAACTATTATTTGGTATTGTATAATCCTCAATGTCATCATAACTATTCTTTGATCTTGTATCATAATCACAGTCATCAAAACTTGTACGTCATCACTTATTTAACGGGCAGCACGGTGGCCTAGTGGTTAGCACAACCGCCTCACGGCGCTGAGGTCCCAGGTTCGATCCCGGCTCTGGGTCACTGTCCGTGTGGAGTTTGCACATTCTCCCCGTGTCTGCGTGGGTTTAGCCCCCACAACCCAAAAAAATGTGCAGGGTAGGTGGATTGGCCACACTAAATTGTCCCTTAATTGGAAAAAATAATTGGGTAATCTAAATTTATTTTTTAAAAAATTTTAAAAATCACTTATTTAACTGTTTTTGTTCAATTTTTCTTTAACACTGTACAGAAAATATGTAACTCAAAAAAAGGGGGATGTGGTGATATGCATCACTGTAAATACACAAGGGGTTGATGTAAATACACTAAGACTAAGTAAACACTAGAGGGAGCACCAGAGACGTTATGACATGCAGACATACAGCTAATGAATACATAGAATAGGACACGACCAATGCACAGTCAAGACACCCAGAGGTGACACTACCACAAGGGGGCATTACACAACCCATATATAAGGACAAGGCACACATGCTCTGTCTCTTTCCACAGGCGACACTTAGAGAGTAGGACAGGGGCAGATCAGAAGCATCGCACCCACCACGTGGCTTAGAGCAGACTGGTTAGTTAGACTGAGTTACTATAACAAGATTAGCAGGAGAGTCAAACTCATACAGAACTGTGCTAATGGTTCAATAAATGACATTGAACTTACTTCAAAGTCGGGAGTATCTTTTGGTCAAAGCTGCATCTAGTTGCAGCTTGTGTTATCCCAGAGTACATAACACAGCACATTCCAAAAAACAATTATTACAATTCAGAATTTCTCTGTAAATAACAGGCAACAAAATAATCAGAACGTCTGCGGGCTTTTAAAAAAAAAATTATTATTCAAGGTTTTTCAACAAAATATAAATATACAAAATATAAAAAGAATAACCAAAAAGCAACAAAAGACCATCACAACAACGCAAACAACAACCCCAACCCTCCAGCCCTTCTGACAGAGACCCTCTACCACGTCCCCTTTTTTAACCTCCCTAAAAGGCCACCCCCCCTCAATCCTTCTTGAACAAATCGATGAGAAGTTTCCACCTCCAGGCGAACCCTTCTACCAACCCCCTCAGAGGGCACTTGATCTTCTCTAACCGCAGAAATACTGCCAGGTCACTCACCCACACTCCTTCCTTCGGTGGCTCCGAGTTCCTCCAACATAACAAAATCCATCTCTGAGCTATCAAGGAGGCAAAGGCATCTCTCCCCTCCCCCTGTACTCCCAGGTCTTCCGACACCCCAAATATCGCCACCTCTGGTCTCGGGGCCACCCTCACCTCCAGGACCTCGGACATAACATCTGAGAACCCCTGCCAGAACTCCACAGTTTTGGACACGCCCAAAACATGTGGATGTGATTCGCGGGGCCCCTCCGTGTACCGCCCACACCTATCCTCCACCACCTCAAAAGACCTGCTCATCGTCGCCATCTTCATATGGGCCCTATGCACCATTGTAAATTGGATGAGGCTTAATCTTGCACACAACGAGGACACATTCACCCACCACAAAGCCTCAGCAGATGGCCCAGCCCCCAGATCTACTTCCAATTAATTTCTCCACCCACTTGGACATAACACCCGCCACCCGGGCACCCTCCTGCTCCATCAGTTTCTTGTAAATATCCAAAACCTTCCCCTCTTCTTTCCCGTCCACCACCTCATCCAGCCCAGCAGATTTGCCCCCTATAAACAGATCCCTGAAGTACTCAATCCCCGACTGCCGCCATCCCTGGAACCTCGCATCAAGTCCGCCGGCACAAACCTATGGTTTTCGCAAATAGACACTCACAATGACATGCCCTCAAACCCCAAGCGTTGCCCCCACACCTTCAGAACCAACACTACCATTTGACTAATGGAACACCTGGCCAGCGAGAATGGCAGAGGCACCAACAGCAAAGCCTCAAGCACGTCCCCCTACAAGATGCTGCCTTCACCCATCCCCAAACTGATCTCTCTTCCACAGCCCATTTCCTCACCATCGCAGGATTTGCAGCCCAATAGTGATTTATCAAATTCGGCAACCTCCGCCCCCTTGCCCCTGTTGTGTTCTCTATTTTGCTTCACCTGGATGGCTTGAATGCGTAGTGTTGAATAAAGAATGCAAAGCTTTGTTAACAAAACAAATTATAAATTTATTACACTACTCACTAAAATTTGATCACATTCCTAAAATAGAAGATTAGTATGTTAAACTGTGCTATTTCTAACTACATACCTTCTCAAGTACACAGCAAGTGGTCCCGTGATGACTGCCCTCTGAGTTCATAGTCGAATTCAAATTCTTTCGCAGAGTTGTCCGAGCGCGGAGATGCTGATCGGGCCCGTGGATCGCACGTGGCGGGCGACGAGGAAGATGGCGACCAAGATGGCGGCCCCCATGAGTCGCACGTGGCTGGCCATGTGGTGGAGGTTTTCCAAGATGGCAGCCCCCATGGATCGCACGTGGCTGGACGGGGCGGAGTCGGGGCATAGGCCGCAGCGTTTTGGGCCCCGCGGGCCTGCGAGTGAGGGGAGCGATTACTTTGAGTCGCTGGGGAGTTGGAAGCTGGGGCCCTTTTAGCGAGGCACACTCTTGCGTAATGGCCTTTTCACCCACAGCTGCTGCAGGTCGCGTTGCGGGCCGGGCAGTGCTGCCGCGGGTGCTGGTTCTGGCCGCAGAAATGGCAGGCTGGAGCGGCATAGTGGCTGGCTGGAGCAGCATAGTGGCTGGCTGGGGCAGCATGGCGGCTGGGCGGCCGCGTAGCACAGACCTGGGGGAGTCGCTGGTCGGGGGCCCATGATTGGGTCGCGGGATCCGCGGGGAACGACTTAAGGCTGCGGAAGGAGACCTCCATCGTGGTAGCAGCTTCCACAGTCGTTTCTAAGTCCTGGGCCCCCTTTTCCAGCAGACGTTGGCGCACATAGTTAGACCTGAGGTCCGCTACAAAAACATCGCGTACCGCGAATTCCCTGTGTTCAGCCACGGTAACCGCTTGGTAATTACAGTCATTGGACAAATTATTGAGTTCCCTTAGAAATTCGGCGAGTGATTCTGTAGGCTGCTGGCGGCGAGTCGTGAACACATGGCGAGCGTAAACTTCATTAATAGGCCTTACATAAATTTTATCGAGAACTGCTAGAGCCGCTGTATATGAACTGGCCGAGTTTAGTTGCGTAGAGATTCTGTGGCTCACCCTCACGTGCAGTAGACTTAGCTTCTGATCCTCTGTCGTTTCGGCTGTGCTCGCTTCAGCCAGGTAGGCCTTGAAGCACCGGATCCAGTGGGAGAAGATTTCTTTAGCCTCTGCTTCCTGCGGGTCGAGTTCCAGGCGTCCAGGCTTGAGGGCCGATTCCATAATCGAACTTTACTGTTCTTAAGTCGATTAAATTGATGGAATTGACGGGGCCTCATGGTAGCATGGTGGTTAGCATCAATGCTTCACAGCTCCAGGGTCCCAGGTTCGATTCCTGGCTGGGTCACTGTCTGTGTGGAGTCTGCACGTCCTCCCCGTGTGTGCATGGGTTTCCTCTGGGTGCTCCGGTTTCCTCCCACAGTACAAAGATGTGCGGGTTAGGTGGATTGGCCATGCTAAATTGCCCGTAGTGTAAGGTTAATGGGGGGATTGTTGGGTTACGGGTATATGGGTTACGTGGGTTTAAGTAGGGTGATCATTGCTCGGCACAACATCGAGGGCCGAAGGGCCTGTTCTGTGCTGTACTGTTCTATGTTCTATGAACCATCAATTCACCAGACACGTGTTTCCGATATGAATCTAGGCTTTAATCGACTTATTTCAGAGCCAGCCTGTTACCCGTTGATGAACTCGTAGTGAACTCAGGCTGACTCTGGACAAGGGTATTTATACAGCGGCACTAGGGGGAGGAGTCATGGGCGGAGCCAAGGGTGGAGCCCAGTACAAGTTCCTGAGTACTCCCAGAGCTACTCCCCCTAGTGGTAGGATAGCGCCACAGCGCTTTACAAAAACAGTGTGAATTATCATCTATACACATATATTACATTCACCACATCTCTGTCTCAAAGACACCCAGTGATTTGGCCTCCACAGCCTTCTGCGGCAGAGTTCCACAGATTCACCACCCTCTGGCTGAAGAAATTCTTCCTCATCTCTGTTTTAAAGGATTGTCCCTTTTGTCTGAGATTGTGTCCTCTGGCTCTAGTTTTTCCGACAAGTGGAAACATCCTCTCCATGTCCACTCTATCCAGGCCTCGCAGAATCCTGTCAGTTTCAATAAGAAGCCCCCCTCAGCCTTCTGAACTCCAACGAGTACAGACCCAGAGTCCTCAACCATTCCACATATGACATGCTGTTCATTCCAGGGATCATTCTTGTGATTAGTATGTTAAACTGTGCTATTTCTAACTACATACTTTCTCAAGTACAATGTTCCTGTGCCTGACACTCTTCTAACTCCTAAGTCTTATCTCCTAACTCCCAGAATCCCCAAGTTTTAAAGGATTGTCCCTTTCATCTGAGATTGTGTCCTCTGGCTCTAGTTTTTCTGACAAGTGGAAACATCCTCTCCATATCCACTCTATCCAGGTCTCGCAGAATCCTGTAAGTTTCAATAAGATCCCCCCCTCAGCCTTCTGAACTCCAACGAGTACAGGCCCAGAATCCTCAACCATTCCACATATGACACACTGTTCATTCCAGGGATCATTCTTGTGAACCTCCCCTGGGCCCTTTCCAAGGCCAGAACTGTCATAATATTCATCGATGTATATAATGGAGTGCAGAAAGGCAGCAATTGACACACAGGATGACCAGTAAGCACACAGAACAGAGCAGCCAATCACCAGACAGGACATGACCACTATAAGCCAGAGGCCACCAGTTTTCCCGCTCTCTCGGGACCCAGCCTCTGAGACAGTCAGAGTTCGTGAGCTAGCCAGTGCAAACACCATGTGATAGCTAGTAAGTCTGGTCAGGATAGCATCAGGTCTCCGTTCAAGTCAGCATAGTGTCAACCCACAGTTGAACATGTATAATAAGTTTAGAGGTTAAATAAAATCATGTTGCATCTCATCAAATGTTGGAAGTTTGTCTCTCACCACACTCCATCCAGTGCAGTCCACATCGACCCAGGCTGCCCAACACATCATGGTACCAGGTAGTGATGCTGAAAATTGACGGACCTCCCTTGAGTGAATCAGTGTTGACCAGCAAACAGCCATCCGGTGACATGGAAAACGTCCGCCCTCCTCCGCAGCTCCGCATCGCCGGCAACTTCGCTGCAAATTGGAAGATCTTCAAACAAAAGTTCCAACTCTATCTCAAAGCCACCGATCTCGAGGCTGCATCGGACACCAGGAAGATCGCACTATTCCTCTCCACAGCCGGGGACCACGCCATCCACATCTACAACTCCCTTAAATTCGCTGAAGGCGAAGACAAGATGAAATTTAAAACAGTCCTGCTGAAGTTCGACAGCCACTGCGACATTGAGGTGAATGAGAGCTTTGAACGGTACGTTTTCCAGCAGAGGCTTCAGGGTAAGGATGAACCTTTTCAATCCTTTTTGACCCATCTCCGCATCCTCGCGCAGTCATAGAACATAGAACATAGAACATTACAGCGCAGTACGGGCCCTTCGGCCCTCGATGTTGCGCCGACCTGTGAAACCATCTGAAGCCTATCTGACCTACAGTATTCCATTTTCATCCATATGTCTATCCAGTGACCACTTAAATGCCCTTAAAGTTAGCGAGTCTACGACTGTTGCAGGCAGGGTGTTCCACACCCCTACTACTCTCTGAGTAAAGAAACTGCCTCTGACATCTGTCCTATATCTACCACCCCTCAATTTAAAGCTATGTCCCCTTCTGTTGGTCATCACAATCCGAGGAAAAAGACTCTCACTGTCCACCCTATCTAACCCTCTGACTATCTTATATGTCTCTATTAAGTCACCTCTCAGCCTTCTCCTCTCTAATGAAAACAACCTCAAGTCCCTGAGCCTTTCCTCGTAAGACCTTCCCTCCATACCAGGCAACATCCTAGCAAATCTACTCTGAACCCTTTACAAAGCTTCCACATCCTTCCTATAATGTGGTGACCAGAACTGCACGCAGTACTCCAGGAGCGGCCGCACCAGAGTTATGTACAGCTGCAGCATGACCTTGTGGCTCCGAAACTCAATCCCCCTACTGATAAAGGCTAGCACACCATATGCCTTCTTAACAGCCCTATTAACCTGGGTGGCAACTTTCAGGGATTTATGTACCTGGATGCCGAGATCTCTCTGTTCATCTACACTCCCAAGAATCTTGCCATTAGCCCAGTACTCTGCATTCCTGTTACTCCTTCCAAAGTGAACCACCTCACACTTTTCCACATTAAACTCCATCTGCCACCTCTCAGCCCAGCTCTGCAGCTTATCTATGTCCCTCTGTATCCTATAACATCCTTCAGCACTATCCACAACTCCACCGACCTTCGTGTCATCTGCAAATTTACTAACCCATCCTTCTACACCCTCTTCCAGGTCATTTATAAAAATGACAAATAGCAGTGGCCCCAAAACAGATCCTTGCGGTACACCACTAGTAACTGAACTCCAGGATGAACATTTGCCATCAGCCACCACCCTCTGTCTTCTTTCAGCTAGCCAATTACTGATCCAAACCGCTAAATCACCTTCAATCCCATACTTCCTTATTTTCTGCAATAGCCTACCGTGGGGAACCTTATCAAACGCCTTACTGAAATCCATATACACCACATCAACCGCTTTACCCTCATCCACCTGTTTGGTCACCTTCTCAAAAAACTCAATAAGGTTTGTGAGGCATGACCTACCCTTCACAAAACCGTGTTGAGTATCGCTAATCAACTTGTTCTTTTCAAGATGATTATAAACCCTATCTCTTATAACCTTTTCCAACATTTTACCCACAACCGAAGTAAGGCTCACAGGTCTATAATTACCAGGGTTGTCTCTACTCCCCTTCTTGAACAAGGGGACAACATTTGCTATCCCCCAGTCTTCCGGCACTATTCCTGTCGACAAAGACGACATAAAGATCAAGGACAAAGGCTCTGCAATCTCCTCCCTGGCTTCCCAGAGAATCCTAGGATAAATCCCATTTGGCCCAGGGGACTTATCTATTTTGACATTTTCCAAAATTGATAACACCTCCTCCTTTTGAACCTCAATTCCATCTAGCCTGGTCGACTGAACCTGAGTATTCTCCTCGACAACATTGTCTTTCTCCAGTGTAAACACTGATGAAAAATATCCATTTAACGCTTCCCCTATCTCCTCTGATTCCACACACAACTTTCCACTACTATCCTTGATTGGCCCTAATCTTACTCTAGTCATTCTTTTGTTCCTGATATACCAATAGAAAGCCTTAGGGTTTTCCTTGATCCTATCCGCCAACGACTTTTCGTGTCCTCTCCTCGCTCTTCTTAACTCTCCCTTTAGGTCCTTCCTGGCTAACTTGTAACTCTCAAGTGCCCTAACTGAGCCTTCATGTCTCATCCTAACATAAGCCTTCTTCTTCCTCTTGACAAGTGCTTCAACTTCCTTAGTAAACCACGGTTCCCTTGCTCGTGTAACTATGACTCGACAACTGATTCCATGATCTGGGATCAGGTCGTTTTCGGGGTCCACTCCGATTCTCTTCGCCAGCAGCTCCTGAAAGTCAAGCAGCTCACTATCACCGTCACCATCGAAACGTGCGTTCTCCACGAACATGCTAACAATCGGTACTCCCACATCAGGGCGGCAGAAATGGCAATTTTTTTATTTAAAAAAAAATAATTTTTATTAAGGTTTTCAAAAACATATCAAAAACATAAAATAACAGCAAGAAAACCGTATTAACAACAACAAAAAGAAATAACACAATAACCCCCAAAACCAAACCCCCTCCCACAAGTAACTACAAAAAGAAGAAATAGATAAGAACCCGGCATGTTCAATAAACACATATACACTTTTCTCCCTCCCACCACTGGGCTCGTGGTATACCTCGTTGGAGGGAGCGGCAACGGCGCCGTTACCAGCGCCTCCAGACTCGTGTCCACGCAGGACGCCATCTCCATCCTCTTCCATGCTGCCCCTGCCCCGTCCATTACCCATTTATGCACCATCGCTGCATTGGCAGCCCAGTAGTACCCACAGAGGTTGGGCAACACCAGCCCCCCCCCCTATCCCTGCCCTGTTCCAAAAACACCCTTCTCACCCTCGGAGTCCCATGCGCCCATACAAATCCCGTAATACTCCTATTGACCCTCCTAAAAAAGGCCTTCGGGATAAGGATGGGGAGGCACTGGAACAGGAACAAAAACCTCGGGAGCACCGTTATCTTGACGGACTGCACCCTGACCGCCAGCGACAGTGGCAACATGTCCCATCTTTTAAACTCCTCCTCCATTTGCTCCACCAGCCTAGTGAGGTTAAGTATGTGAAGGGCCCCCAGCTCCTAGCCACCTGGACTCCCAGGTAGCGAAAGCTCCTCCCTGCCCTTTTGAGTGGGAGCCTACCAATCCCCTCCTCTTGATCCCCTGGGTGCACGACGAACAGCTCACTCTTACCCAGGTTGAGCTGGTACCCAGAAAAGCCCCCAAATCCCCTAAGGATCGTCATCACCTCCGGCATTCCCCCCACTGGGTCCGCCACATAAAGCAACAAGTCATCTGCGTATAATGACACTCGGTGCTCCTCCCCACCCAGCACCAGATCCCTCCAATTCCTCAACTCCCTCAACGCCATGGCCAGGGGCTCAATTGGCAATGCAAAGAGCAAGGGGGACAGGGGATACCCCTGTCTCGTCCCCCGGTACAACCGAAAGTATTCCGATCTCCTCCTATTCGTGGCTACGCTCGTCATCGGGGCCTCATATAACAGCCTCACCCAACTGACAAACCCCTCCCCGAACCCAAACCTTTCCAGCACCTCCCACAAGTACCCCCTCAAAGGCCTTCTTCGCATCTAATGCTACCACTATCTCCGCCTCCCCTTCTACCGCCGGCATCATGATAACATTCAGAAGCCTACGTATATTGGTATTCAGCTGCCTTCCCTTGACAAACCCCGTCTGGTCCTCATGAATGACCCCCGGCACACAGTCCTCTATCCTTGTGGCCAAGATCTTCGCCAACAGCTTGGCATCCACATTTAATAATGAGATCGGCCTATATGATCCACACTGCAGGGGGTCCTTGTCCCGTTTAAGGATCAAGGAAATCAGCGCCCGTGACATAGTCGGGGGCAAAGCCCCCACCCCTCCCCCCTCCCTTGCCTCGTTAAAGGTCCTAACCAACAGGGGGCCAGCAGGTCTGCATACATTTTGTAAAATTCGACCGGAAACCCATCCGACCCCGGCGCCTTCCCCGACTGCATGCTACCTATCCCTTTGATCAGTTCCTCCAGCTCAATCGCCGCCCCCAGCCCCTCCACCTGTCCCTCCTCCACCTTCGGAAATCTCAGCCTGTCCAAAAAGCGCCCCATTCCCCCCGCCTCCACCGGGGGCTCGGACCGGTACAATTCCCCAAAAAAGTCCCTGAAGACCCCATTAATGTCCACCCCCCCTTCGCAACACATTGTCTCCCCTATCCGTCACTCCACCAATCTCCCTGACCTACGCTTATGAAGCTGATGCGCCAGCATCCTACTCGCCTTCTCCCCATTTTCGTACACCGCTCCCTGTGCCTTCCTCCACTGAGCTTCCGGCTTTCCGGTGGTCAGCAAGTCAAACCTGGCCTGAAGGTTACGTCGCTCCCTCAACAGTCCCTCCTCCGGAGCCTCCGCGTATCTCCTGTCCACCCTGACCATCTCCCCCACCAACCTCTCCCTCTCTCTTTGCTCTCCCCTCTCTCTACGGACTCGGATGGAAATCAACTCCCCTCTAACCACCGCCTTCAATGCTTCCCAAACCGTCCCCACCCGGACCTCCCCATTATCACTGGCCTCTAAGTACCTCTTGATACACCCCCGAACCCGCCCGCCCACCTTCTCATCCACCAGCAGTCCCACCTCCAGGTGCCAGAGTGGGCGCTGGTCCCTCTCCTCCCCCAGCCCAAGGTCTACCCAGTTTGGGGCGTGGTCCGAAATGACTATGGCCGAATACTCGGCATCCTCCACCCTCAAAATCAGCCCCCTGCTCAGGACAAAAAAATCGATCTGGGAATAGGCTTTATGCATGTGGGAAAAAAATGAATACTCCCTGGCCCTCGGCCTCGCGAACCTCCACGGATCCACCCCTCCCATCTGGTCCATAAACCCCCTCAACACCTTAGCCGCCGCGGGCCTCCTGCCCGTCCTGGACATGGATCGATCCAATGGGGGATCCAGCACCGTGTTAAAGTCCCCCCCGGTATCAAGCCCCCCCATCTCTAGATCCGGAATGCGGCCCAGCATACGCCGCATAAAACCCGCATCGTCCCAATTTGGGGCATAGACATTCACCAACACCACCCGCTCCCCTTGCAACTTGCCGCTCACCATCACATACCTCCCTCCACTGTCATCCACCACCTTTGATGCCTCAAACGACACCCTTTTTCCCAACAGAATCGCCACCCCCCGATTTTTTGCATCCAGCCCCGAATGAAACACCTGGCCTACCCAGCCCTTCCTCAGTCTAACCCAGTCCGCCACCTTCAGGTGCGTCTCCTGGAGCATAGCCACGTCCGCCTTCAGCCCCTTCAGGTGCGGAAACACCCGGGCCCGTTTGACCGGCCCATTCAGCCCCTTCACATTCCAAATTATCAGCCGGATCTGAGGGCTCCCTGCCCCCCTCCCCTGCCGACTAGCCATAACCCGTCCCCTGCCCACCCCAGGCCAGCGCCCCTCGCTCGGCCCCTTCTCCACGGCGGCAAACCCCCACCCTGGCCCCTCCTGCAGACTCCAGCTCCTTCCCGGCCATTTCAGCAGCAACCCGGTACCCCGCAGACCCATCAGCAGACCCTCCTCCTCCCCCTCCCGCTCTTGCGTGGGAAAAAAGCCCGTGCTTCTCAGCTCCGACCCCGCCCCCATCCACCCTCAGCGCGGGAAACAGAAGAAAAGCCCACGCTTTCCCTCTGCCCGACCCCGCCCCCGGAAAAAAAGACTGCACCCCACTCACCCTAGAAACAACACACAACCAGCTTAAAACAGCATGAAACAGCATAAAACAGAGACCCTTCCCACCAAAAGTTAACACAGTTCTTTACAAACCCCCGACCCTCAGTCAGAGTCCAACTTCTCGGCCTGCACAAAGGCCCATGCCTCCTCCGGGGACTCAAAATAAAAGTGCAGATCCTTGTAGGTGACCCACAAACGTGCCGGCTGTAACATGCCAAACTTCACACTCTTTCTGTGTTGCACCGCCTTCGTCCGGTTGTACCCGGCCCTCCGCTTGGCCACCTCCGCACTCCAGTCCTGGTAGATCCGCACTACCGTGTTCTCCCACTTGCTGCTCCGCTCCTTCTTGGCCCACCTAAGCACGCACTCTCGGTCAACGAATCGGTGGAACCGCACCAGCACCGCCCGTGGCGGCTCATTCGGTTTGGGCCTCCTGGCCAGTATTCTGTGGGCCCCCTCCAGCTCCAGGGGCCCCTGGAAGGACCCAGCTCCCATCAGCGAGTTCAACAAAACGACCACGTAGGCCCCCAGGTCTGACCCTTCCAGCCCCTCCGTGACGCCCAGGATCCGCAAATTTTTCCGCCTCGACCGGTTCTCCATCTCCTCGAACCGCTCCTGCCACTTCTTGTGGAGCGCCTCGTGCATCTCCACCTTTACCACGATGGCCGCGGCCTCATCCTCTCTTTCGGAGGCTTGTTGTCGGAGCTCTCGGATCTCCACCCCCTGGGCTGTCTGCATCGCCATCAGCTTGTCCGTATTCGCCTTCAGCGAGTCCAGCAGCTCCACTTTGAGCTCCTGGAAACACCACTGGAGAGTCTCCTGCTGCACCTGCGCCCACTGCCTCCATTCCTCCAGGCCTCCGCCGGCCGCCATCTTGATTCTCTTCCCCCGCTTTTTCTTAGGCGCTGCCACCGCTATTCTGCTGGCCCCGCTCCTGGTCAAGACCATAGACCACTGGGGATCCGCTGCAGACACCTTCCCACGTCGGGAACCGGTGCAATTGTGTGCCTCCAACCTTCCAACCTCTGATGAGAGGGTCATTCAAATTCGTGAGGAAATGGCCAAGGATCCTCTGCTACAGCGTGTGATGCAGCACCTCACGAATGGCTGGCAGAAGGGACAGTGTCCCCAGTTTTACAACGTCAAGGACGACCTGATGGTGGTGGACAGCATCCTCATGAAGCTTGATAGAATCGTGATTCCGCAGAGCATGCGAGCTATGGTGCTCGGCCAAATCCATGAAGGTCACCTGGGGGTCGAGAAATGTCAACGCAGAGCTCGGGAGGCAGTCTACTGGCCGGGCATCAGCCAGGATGTTGCCAACACGGTCCCCAACTGGACTTCCGGTAGCGGCAATGATCAGCTGAACCGCACGTTCGGAGGCTCCCAAAAAAAACGGACTTCGGGGCTTTTTTAAAGGCCCCCAACGGAGCTTAAGAGGCAAATCCCGACGGGGGAAGAGGCCAGGAGTTTCCCCAGAGGTCCCATGGTGCAGACCAGGAGCGGAGCAGGGAGAGAATTGGGAGGAAAAACTTTTGAAAAAAATCGGGACCCGCAGGACAAAATGGCGGCCGGCGAAAGTTTTGAAGAACTGAAGAAGTGGGTCCCGACGACTCTGCTGAGCCTCTTCCAGGATATGTAAGTGGAGCTGCTGGAGTCCATCAAGGTAACCAACAGGGAATTGATGGAGACCCAGACAGCCCAGGGGGCTGCGATCCCGGAGCTGCAGCAGCAAGCCGCCGAGAGGGAGGACGAGGTCATGGCCGTGGTGGGGAAGGTGGAGGTGCACGAGGCGCTCCATAAAAGATGGCAGGAGCGGTTCGAGGAGTTGGACAACCGGTCGAGGAGGAAGAATTTACGGATCCTGGGCCTCACGGAGGGGCTGGAGGGGTCGGACCTAGCGGCCTATGTGGTGATGATGCTGAACACGCTGATGGGGACTGGGTCCTTCCAGGGGCCCCTGGAGTTGGAGGAGGCCCACAGAATTCTGGCTAGGAGGCCCAAGCCGAACGAGCCGCCACGGGCGGTGTTGGTAAGGTTCCACCGGTTTGTGGATCGTGAGTGTGTGCTCCGGTGGGCCAAGAAGGAGCGGAGCAGCAAATGGGAGAACACGGAGGTGCGGATCGTCCAGGACTGGAGTGTGGAGGTGGCGAGGCGGAGGGCCGGGTTTAACCGGACGAAGGCGGTGCTCCACAGTCGGAAGGTGAAGTTTGGAATGCTGCAGCCGGCGCGTCTGTGGGTCACCTACCAGGATCGGCACCACTATTTTGAGTCCCCGGAGGAGGCGTGGGCCTTCGTGCAAGCCGAGAAACTGGACACAAACTGAGGGTCCCCCGGATGGGGGATGCTGTGGAATGCTGTATTTATTTATACTGTATGTGTATCTGCGGGGTTTAGGGTATGATGTGGGGTAGCCGTAGGGTGGGTTGGGTGATGCCGTACGGGTGTTTTCTTTATGGGTTTTCTAGCAGGAGTTGGGTGGACGGGTTTGGACTGAGGGGTAAACGGGGTGTTTGGGGAGCTGGTGGGGGAGGACTGACAATGGGAGTGGCCCTGGAGGAGGCGGGGCCCGGCAGGGCGAAAGCGCGGGCTTTCTGCGGGGTCCCAGCGCTGGGAGAGGGAGGGGGCGGGGTTTTCTTTTCCCGCGCAGGAGCGGGGGAGGGTGGACTGGTTGATGGGCACTATGGGGGAGGGGCAGTCCCACGTTGGGAGGAGCCGAAAGTAGGGCGGGAGCCGCCGGGGTCAGCAGAAGATAGCTGGCTCACGGGAGTGCTGTAGAGGGGGGGTGTGCGGCTAGGAGGGTGAGGCACTCTCAATTACGACACGAAAGTTAGGTCAGTAATCAAAGGCTTTAATAAGCAGTGAACAATGGCAGCCACCATGAGAAGTGTGCTCGCAAAATGGAGTCTCATCTTAAGTACTGTTTCCCAGGGGACGTAGCCAGAGGCGGAGTCCCCCAGGGTTCCAAGCCTCTTAAAGGGGCAATGTATTCCGATCATCACAAGCCTCTTAAAGGGGCAAGGTATTCTGATCATCACAGAGGGGTCCTAGCCTGGGGGGGGGGGGGGGGGGGGGGGTTACCGGGTTGCTGCTGAAACGGTCAGGAAGGAGGTGGAGGACGCAGGGAGTGCTGGAGGGGGGGAGGTGCCGTCGTGGGAAACTGGTAGAGCGTGGGACGCTGGCCGGGGGTGGGCAAGGGATGGGGTATGGCTAATCGGCAGGGGAAGGGGGCAGGAGCCCTCGGATCCGGCTGATAACCTGGAATGTGAGGGGGCTGAATGGGCCGGTCAAAAGAGCCCGAGTAGTTGCGCACCTGAAGGGACTGAAGGCGGATGTGGCCATGCTCCAGGAGACACACCTGAGAGTGGTGGACCAGGTCCGACTGAGAAAGGGGTGGGTGGGCCAGGTATTCCACTCAGGGCTGGACGAGAAGAGTAAAGGGGTGGCGATCCTGGTGGGGAAGAAGGTGTCATTTGAGGCGTTGAAGGTGGTGGCTGACAGTGGCGGGAGGTACGTGATGGTGAGTGGCAAGCTGCAGGGGGAGCGGGTAGTGTTGGTGAATGTTTATGCCCCAAATTGGGACGATGCGGGGTTCATGCGGCGTATGCTGGGCCGCATTCCGGACCTGGAGGTGGGGGGCCTGATCATGGGGGGAGACTTTAACACTGTGCTGGATCCCCCATTGGATCGATCCAAGTCCCGGACGGGTAGGAGGTCGGCGGCGGCTAAGGTGCTGAGGGGATTTATGGACCAGATGGGGGGGGTGGACCCTTGGAGGTTTGAGAGGCCAAGGGCCAGGGAATACTCGTTTTTCTCTCATGTACATAAGGCCTACTCGAGGATTGACTTTTTTGTCCTGAGCAGGGGGCTGGTGCTGAGGGTGGAGGAAGTGGAATACTCCGCCATTGCCATTTCGGACCATGCCCCGCACTGGATGGACCTCGGGCTGGGGGAAGAGAGGGACCAACGTCCGCTCTGGCGCATGGAGGTGGGGCTGCTGGCAGAGGAGGAGGTGGCCGGGAGGGTCCGGGGGTGTATTGAGAGATACCTCGAGGCCAATGATAACGGGGAGGTTAGGGTGGGGACGGTCTGGGAGGCATTGAAGGCGGTGATGAGGGGGGAATTGATCTCCATCCGAGCCCATAGGGAGAGGGGGGAGCAGAGGGAAAGGGAAAGACTGATAGGGGAGATGGTGCAGGTGGATAGGAGATATGCAGAGGAGGGATTGCTGGGGGAGAGGCGTAGCCTACAGGCCAGATTTGACCTACTGACGACCAGAAAGGCGGAAGCCCAGTGGAGGAAAGCACAGGGGGCGGTGTATGAACACGGGGAGAAGGCGAGCAAGATGCTGGCGCAGCAGCTCCGGAAGCGAGACGCGGCCAGGGAGATTGGGGGAGTGAGGGATAGCGCTGGGAAGGTGGTGCGGAGGGGGGTAGAGGTCAATGGGGTCTTCAGGGACTTTTATGGGAAACTGTACCGGTCGGAGCCCCCGGTGGAGGAGAGTGGAATGGGGCGCTTCCTGGACAGGTTGCATTTCCCGAGGGTGGAATAGGAGCGGGTGGAGGGACTAGGGGCACCGATCGAGTTGGAGGAGGTTGTCAAAGGGATAGGGAGCATGCAGTCGGGGAAGGCGCCAGGGCCGGACGGGTTTCCGGCGGAATTGTATAAAAAGTATTTGGACCTGTTGGGCCCCCTGTTGGTTTGGACCTTTAACGAGGCATGGAAGGGGGGGACTTTGCCCCCAACTATGTCGCGGGCGCTGATTTCCTTGATCCTGATCCTCACGGGTTTTGTGTGGGCGCATGGGACTCCAAGGGTTCGAAGAGTGTTCCTGGAACGAGGCAGGGATAGGGGGGGGCTGGCGTTGCCCAACCTCTGTGGGTACTACTGGGCGGCCAACGCAGCAATGGTGCGGAAGTGGGTAATGGACGAGGAGGGGGCAGCGTGGAAGAGGATGGAGGCGACATCTTGTGTGGGCACGAGCCTGGAAGCGCTAGTAACGGCGCCGTTGCCGCTCCCTCCAACAAGGTATACCACGAGCCCGGTGGTGGCGGCTACCCTCAAAATTTGGGGGCAATAGAGACGGCACAGGGGAGAAATGGGTGGCTCGGTGGAGGCCCCGGTACGGGGGAACCATCGGTTCGCCCCAGGGAGCAATGATAGCGGATTTCTGGGCTGGCACAGGGCAGGGGTTAGGAGGTTGAGGGACCTGTTTGCGGAGGGGAGGTTCGCGAGCTTGGGGGAGTTAGAGGGGATGTTTGGGCTCCACCCGGGGAACATGTTTAGGTACATCCAGGTGAGGGCGTTTGCCAGGCAGCAGGTGGAGGGGTTCCCCTTGCTGCCCCCATGAGGAGTGCGGGATAGGGTGCTCTCGGGGGTGTGGGTCGGAGGAGGGAGGATCTCGGACATATACCGGGTAATGCAGGAGGTAGACGAGGCCTCGGTGGAGGAACTGAAGGGGAAGTGGGAAGAGGAGCTGGGGGAGGAGATTGAGGAGGGGACGTGGGCGGATGCCCTGGAGAGAGTGAATTCCTCCTCTTCCTGTGCGAGGCTTAGCCTCATACAGTTCAAGGTGCTGCATAGGGCCCACATGACTGGGACAAGGATGAGTAGGTTTTTCGGGGGCGAGGACAGGTGTGCTAGGTGCTCGGGGAGCCCAGCGAACCACGCCCATATGTTTTGGGCGTGCCCAGCGTTGGGGGAGTTTTGGAAGGGGGTAGCAAAGACGGTGTCGAGGGTGGTGGGATCCAGGGTCGAGCCAGGCTGGGGACTCGCAATTTTTGGGGTTGCAGTGGAGCCGGGAGTGCAGGAGGCGATAGAGGCCGGGGTCCTGGCCTTTGCGTCCCTAGTAGCCCGGCGGAGGATCTTGCTCCAAGGGAAGGATGCGAGGCCCCCAAGCGTGGAGGCCTGGATCTCGGATATGGCGGCGTTCATTAAATTGGAGAGGGTGAAATTTGCCCTGAGGGGGTCAGTACAAGGGTTTTTCAGGCGGTGGCAGCCCTTTCTGGACTTCCTGGCGGAAAGGTAGGGAAACAGGCCGACAGCAGCAGCAACCCGGGGGGGGGGGGGGGGGAGGGGGGGGGGGGGGAGGGGGGGGGGGGTAAGGATTGGGGGGAGGGAGAACTGTGCACAAGGGTTTGTGGAGGGTGCTATCTCTCTCCTTTGTTTTTTTTTCTTTTCTCTTTTTCTTTGTTTTTGTTTCTTCCTTTTGTTTGAAGTTGCTCTTGAAGCTGGGGGGCATTGTTTATGGGGTGTTACCGCGGTTGTACGTTAATAGAGTTGAGATGTTTATATTTTGTATTTTGTAAAAATTTCAATAAAAATTATTTATAAAAAAAAACACAGTCCTCAACTGCCCTACATGTCAGAAATTTCAGCCAGCTCAACCCAAAGAAACTGCAGCAACATGAGACAGTGACCTCCCCATGGTCCAAAGTCGGTGTCGACCTTTTCCACGCCAAGGGGCGTGACTACTTCTCCAATTACCCCGAAGTGGTGAAAGTGTCCGACCTCATGTCGAAGGCGGTGATTAAAGCATGCCAGGCATGGGATACCGCTCACGGTGGTGAGTGACAACGGTCCCTGTTTTTACAGCCAGGAGTGGTCTGAGTTTGCCCGGCTATACATCTTTTGTCACGTCACCTCCAGCCCCACTACCCGCAGTCAAAGGAGAAGGCCGAGAAAGGGGTCCATATCGTCAAGATGCAAGGCTGCAGACTCAGGCTCCGACTTCAACCTGGCGCTGCTGGCATACAGAGCAACCCCGCTGTCCACTGGGTTGTCTCCAACACAGATGCTCATGAATCGCACTCTGCGAACCACGGTTCAAGACCATGACCACCTCACGGTCATACAAAAGATGCAGCAGTCTCGGGCCCAACAGAAATTAGCATATGATGCTCATGCCACGGATCTCCCCGAGCTGGTCCCAACTGATCGTGTTTGTGTGCAGTTGCCTGATAGTGGCTGGTCCGCTACAGCTGTGGTGTTCAAGCAAGTGGCTCCGAGATCGTTCCTCGTCCGCATGGCTGCTGGATCCTTCCTACGACGCAACAGACGGGCGCTGCGCAGAGTTCCACTCCCACTACCCAACCGTGATGTCCCGCCTCCCTCAATGCTTCCTCTGGACGTGCCCTACCAGAAGGCCACCGATCTACCACAAATTGTGCCGACCTCTGCAACCACCACATTGGTGGCAGTCCCGCCTATCCAAGTACAGTCGGCCCCTGATCCACCCTTGAGGCGGTCAACCAGAATTCGTCGCTCGCCACAAAGACTAAACTTATAGACTGAACTTTTTGCACAATTTTGTTGCCTTATCGTTTTGACCTCTTTAAATATTGTTTTTACCGTTTCATCTGCCTGACCTATATCTGCACAAGCGACACTTTTCTATGTATATAAGCTCATTTCAGCACATTCTGTATATAGTCACGCACATATACACGTCCACACGCACATGCACCTTACTATTTATTATCCGAACACAAACAATGTAAAAAAAGGGGGGGAAAGATGTCATAATATACATCTATGTATACAATGGAGTGCAGACAGGCAGTGATTGACACACAGGATGACCAGTAAGCACACAGAACAGAGCAGCCAATCATCAGACAGGACACGACCACTATAAAGCCAGAGGGCACCAGTTTTCCCGCTCTCTTGGGACCCAGCCCCTGAGACAGTCAGAGCTCATGAGCATAGCCAGCGCAAACACCATGTGGTAGCTAGTAAGTCTGGTCAGGCTAGCATCAGGTCTCCGTTCAAGTCAGCATAGTGTCAACCCACAGTTGAACATGTATAATAGTTTAGATGTTAAATAAAATCGTGTTGCATCTCATCAACTGTTAGACGTCTGTCTCTCGCGACACTGCATCAAGTGCAGTCCACATCGACCCAGCCTGCCCAATACATCAAGAACATCTTTCCTTAGATACGGGGCCCAAAACTGCTCACAATAATCCAAATGGGCTCTGACCAGAGCCTTATACAGTCTCAGGAGCACATCCCTGGTCTTGCATTCTAGCCCTCTCGACATGAATGCTAACTTTGCATTTGCCTTTCTAACTGCCGACTGAACCTGCACGTTAAGCTTAAGAGAATTGTGAACAAAGACTCCCCAAGTCCCTTTGTGCTTCTGATTTCCTAAGCATTTCCCCATTTAGAAAATAGTCCGTGCCTCCATTCCTCCTTCCAAAATGAGTAACCTCACACTTGTCCACATTGTATTCCATCTGCCACTTATTTGCCCATTCTCCTAGCCTTCCTTCTGCAGCCCCCCTGATTCCTCAATACTACCTCTCTACAGATACTTGTATATTCTGCAAACTTAGCAACAGTGCGTTCAGTTCCTTCTTCCAGATCATTAATGTATATTGTGAAAAGCTGTGGTTCCAGTAGTGACCCCTGAGGCACACCACTAGTCACCGGCTGTCATCCTGAAAAAGACCCCATTTATCCCGATTCTCTGCCTTCTGCCAGTCAGCCAATCCTCCATCCATGCCAGGATCTTACCCTTAACACCATGGGCTCTTAACTTATTTAACAGCCCATAAGCCATTCATAAAATCCTGCACATTATACATTTGATAAGTATATCATGTTACAATCGTTCACTGAGCAAGGTTCCCTAATTTGTTGTGCTTTTGAATGAGATACTCCAAATTATGTTCTCGGGCGAGAGTGGATGAACTAGCTCACCTTCTTTAGAACATAGATCATAGAAAAAACAGCACAGAACAGGCCCTTCGGCCCACAATGTTGTGCCGAACATTTGTCCTAGATTAAGAACAAATTAATCTACACCCCAGCATTCTACCGTAAAAATTCTTTATTGAATTCCCTCCGTTGGTCAAAACAAAGTTATTCGAAAAAAGGATCCCTTGCTTTGAGGGTTCCTTTCCCCAACCCAAATCTATTTTATGTTCTAAAAGGAGCAAATTTAACAGTTACTAAATTAGATATGAAAACGTGAGGAAAAAATGTAAAACTAACCAGTCCAGTGGTTTAAGTGCTCTCACTTCCTCTTTTTCTCTGCAGAAAACACTTAACTGTCTTTAATGTGTCAACCACAGCTAGATGTTTATAAGCATTGTGTACGTTTCACAGCTGGGTAGTTAAAAGCCACTCAAGCCTGAAGGGAGTTAAATGAAACAATGCAGACAACTCTGTGTGTGTGGAAGCTGTCAATCACATGCTAGTGAAAGCAATTTCACAGAGTAGGATGAGAGGCGACTTAATAGAGGTTTATAAGATGATGAGGGGGATAGAGTGGACGTTCAGAGACTATTTCCTCGGGTGGATGAAGCTGTTACAAGGGGGCATAACTATAAGGTTCAGAGTGGAAGATACAGGAGGGATGCCCGAGGTAGGTTCTTTACTCAGAGAGTGGTTAGGGTGTGGAATGGACTGCCTGCTGTGATAGTGGAGTCGGACACTTTAGGAACTTTCAAGCGGTTACTGGATAAGCACATGGAGCACACCAGAATGACAGGGAGTGGGATAGCTTGATCTTGGTTCGGACAAAGCTTGGCACAACATCGAAGGCCGAAGGGCCTGTTCTGTGCTGTACTGTTCTATGTTCTATGAAAGGCTTGCAGATCATAGAATCCCTACAGTGCAGAACAAAGAAGAACAAAGAAAATTACAGCACAGGAACAGGCCCTTCGGCCCTCCCAGCCTGAGCCGATCCAGATCCTTTATCTAAACCTGTTGTCTATTTTCCAAGGATCTACTTCCCTCTGTTCCCCGCCCATTCATATATCTGTCCAGATGCATCTTAAATGATGCTATCGTGCCCGCCTCTACCACCTCCACTGGCAAAGCGTTCCAGGCACCCACCACCCTCTGCGTAAAAAACTTCCCACGCACATCTCCCTTAAACTTTCCCCCTCTCACCTTGAAATCGTGACCCCTTGTAATTGACACCCCCACTCTTGGAAAAAGCTTGTTGCTATTCACCCTGTCCATACCTCTCATAATTTTGTAGACCTCAATCAGGTCCCCCCTCAACCTCCGTCTTTCCAACGAAAACAATCCTAATCTACTTAATCCTAATCAGAAGGAGGCTATTCTGCCCTTGAGTCTGCACCGGCCCTTGGAAAGAGCACCCTGCTTACTCCCATGCCTCCACCTGTTGTGTTATGTAATTTGGAATAACAAAAGCTGCCACTTTAAGCATGTCTGAGTAAAAGATGCTCCAGACTTTGAAGTGAGTTCAATTATTGAACTATTAGCACAGTTCTCAATGAGTTTGACTCTGCTAATCTAAATGTAGTAACTCAGTATAACTGAACCAGCCTTGCTCTAAGCCACATGCTGGGGTGTGATGCTGAGGATACACCCTGTCTCACTCTGTAGATGTTGGTCTGTGGAAAGAGGAGGGGTGTGAGTGCCTCATCCCTTTTAGAATGAGATACCACCGCTGAGTGTCCTGACTGCTCATTGGTCGTGTCCATTAGCTACACGTTTGCATATTATGGCACCACCCTATTCCCGTAACGCAGTAATCCTAACCTTTTCGACACTAAGGGGCAATTTTAGCATGGCCAATCCACCTAACGTCTTTGGACTCATCTGGGGTAGGGTCCAGGGTCCCAGGTTCCATTCCCGGCTGGGTCACTGTCTGTGTGGAGTCTGCACGACCTCCCCGTGCGTGCGTGGGTTTCCTCCGGGTGCTCCGGTTTCCTCCCACAGTCCAAAGATGTGCGGGTTAGGTGGATTGGCCATGCTAAATTGCCCGTAGTGTAAGGTTAATGAGGGGATTGTTGGGATACGGGTTACGTGGGTTTAAATAGGGTGATCATTGTTCGGCACAACATCGAGGGCCGAAGGGCCTGTTCTGTGCTGTACTGTTCTAAAAAAATGACTGTGGGAGGAAACCAGAACACCACATATCACTGTAAATGTTCGCTCCTCCCGTACAAGCAATGGCTGGAGAGACTGACTAGCCCAGGGCACGAACACTGCATCCAACTCCCCAGCCCACCCCCATCCCTTCTGCACAACCCCCTCCATGATACACACCTTCCGCATGATGGGAGTGTGGGCCCTGGATTGGCAGTCACAGCAGGTCTGGTCCAGGGATGCAGAATAATGATAACCCATTCAGCAAAGAGCTCTGGTGCTCCACATTGTTTGACAATGTCTGACTGCTGCCCATGGTAGCACTTTTCATCATCCACCTGGATGATCCCTGCATGTCAGCTGGCCATTTCATCACAGCGTGCTATCGGATCCTGGAGTGGCGGTGGTGGGAACAGTCGGTAGGGGGAGGAGCCCAGCCCACCCGTGATGTTCACACATTCCCCCCAACTCCCCCCACCACGCCCCCGCTCAAACCAGCCCACCCCTGAAACCCATCTGACAGAGCAGCGAGGCAGGTTGCAACTGTGTGAACCGGTATTTAATGTGCACAAATATAGCTCCGATAACTAAACTGTGCCCTGCACCTGCACCATCTTAACTGGTGTCTAACTTCCTGTCCTTACGGGCCCCAATGCTACGTCTAGGTGGTACCCCAGATGGTACAGCAGGAGTGGAGACAGCTCACTATGATTCCAGCCCTGTGACCTGGGTCTCCATTGGCGGCCATCTTCTGGATGGGCCCAGCTGCTGCCCGGGTGTCCCAGGGGGCATGGTGCAGCCTTGTTCTGCCCGCTGCTCACCATGCCAGGGACAGGAGTTGTGGGGGGTGGGGGGGGAGGTGCTGCGGTGTTCCAGCACCTCCCATGGGGAAGTTACCAGCAAAGGCCCCATCAGCTCCTTCTCCCTCTGGGTGCCTGATGGCTACTCCATGGGAAGGGGTTACGAGTGGAACTATCCCCTGAGGCACCCCGGCCACCTGGCACTGCCAGTCCTGGAGGCCCGCACTGGTCTCGACCAGGGTCTGCATGCTCGTGGCTATAGAGCACAGGGGGTGGACCATCTCTGTCTGGGATGGCGCAACATCACCTGTTGACTGTGGCCACCCAAAGGGTTGTGAATCTATGGAATTCCTTGCCCAGTGAAGCAGTTGAGGCTCCTTCATTACATGTTTTTAAGGTAAAGATAGATAGTTTTTTGAAGAATAAAGGGATTAAGGGTTATGGTGTTCGGGCCGGAAAGTGGAGCTGAGTCCACAAAAGATCAGCCATGATCTAATTGAATGGCGGAGCAGGCTCGAGGGGCCAGATGGCTTACTCCTGCTCCTAGTTCTTTTGTTCTTATGAGTGTGTGACACATCATCCGGAGACTGTGCCATCTGCCTCTGGGACTGGGCCATCTGCTTCTGTGTTTGCGCCACATCAGACAGCATCTGGACAATGCCGCTGAAGTTCTCAACCATGGCCCGCTGTGACTGGGTCACACTCAGAAGCGCCGCTACAATGTCCAGGTGGCTCTGGCACATAGCTGCCTGTGACAGGGCAACCCTGCCCTGAGCCTCAGCCAGTGCCTGCACAGAATACCCCAGGCATTCGACATGCTGATCCAAAGGTAAAACCCTCGTCCCCAATGCCCCCACCGCGGATGCCACCTATAAATAACTAAAAGGTGATTTATTAAAAACACACATGGAGAGATAACTATCAGGTTAATGTACAGACAAGCACCACTGTATGAACTACTCTAACTGCCACTATCCTCTCCTACGTCCTACTACCAACTGGTGGGTATCTCAGGTCACGTGAAGGATGCCTGGCACCACCAGCTATAACTCTTGCCCTGCGGGGTATACTTATCCCGTTCCATCACTAATGTAAAGGTCACCGAATTGTGGTCACTGTCTCCAAAGTGTTCACTTACCTCCAGATCTAACACCTGGCCTGGTTCATTACCCAAAACCAAATCCAAAGTGGCCTCACCTCTTGTTGGCCTGTCAACATATTGTGTCAGAAAACCCTCCTGCACACATTGTACAAAGAACGACCCATCCAATGTACTCGAACTATATCTTTTCCAGTCAATATTTGGAAAGTTAAAGTCTCCCATAACAACTACCCTGTTACTTTCGCTCTTTTCCAGAATCATCTTCGCCATCCTTTCCTCTACATCTCTAGAACTATTAGGTGGCCTATAGAAAACTCCCAGCAGAGTGACCTCTCCTTTCCTGTTTCTAACCTCAGCCCATACTACCTCGGAAGAAAAGTCCCCATCTTGCACCCTTTCTGCCACCGTAATACTGTCCTTGACTAGCAGCGCCACACCTCCCCCTCTTTTGCCCCCTTCTCTGACTTTACTAAAGCACCTAAACCCCGGAACCTGCAACAACCATTCCTGTCCCTGCTCTATCCATGTCTCTGAAATGGCCACAACATCGAAGTCCCAGGTACCAACCCATGCTACCAGTTCCCCTACCTTATTTCGTATACTCCTGGCATTGAAATAGACACACTTCAAACCACCTACCTGAACACTGGCACCCTCCTGCGAAGTCAAATCTGTGCTCCTGACCTCTCTACTCTCAATCTCTCGCACCCCAAAACTACAATCCAGGTTCCCATGCCCCTGCTGAATTAGTTTAAACCCTCCCAAAGAGTACTAACAAATCTCCCCCCCAGGATATTGGTGCCCCTTAGGTTCAGATGTAGACCATCCTGTCTATAGAGGTCCCACCTTCCCCAGAAAGAGCCCCAGTTATCCAGAAATCTGAATCCCTCCCGCCTGCACCATCCCTGTAGCCACGTGTTTAATTGCTCTCTCTCCCTATTCCTCGTCTCACTATCACGAGGTGAGAGTGGCTACATGTGACTGCAGCTTGTCAGTCTCCTGAGTGTCAATCACAAACCTGGTGAATATTGCATAGTTCTCATTGGAATTGATTATGTTCCACGTGGCGCTGGTTCGAGCCCCTTAACAGTCACTGAATTGGTCCAGGTGCAGCGCTAGTTTTGCCCCAGCATCAACGCTTCATCTTAGGAATGGAGAATCCAGCCACCTTAGTTTCCTGAGGAAGTATAGGCGCTGTTGTGCTTTCCTGGTTGTAGCGTCGACAGGGGTGGGCCTGGACAGATTGTTGGTGATGTGCAGACCCAGGAATTTGAAGCTGCCAACCATCTCTACCTCGGCACCATTGATACAGACAAGGGTGTGTACAAAACTTTGCTTCCTGAAGTTGATGTTGATGACCAGCTCCTTAGTTTTCCTGACATTGAGGGAGAGATTGTTATTCTTGCACCATGTCACTGAGTTCTCTATCTTCCTCTTGCATTCTGACTCATCCTTGTTTGAGATCCGACCCAGTACGGTCAAGTCATCAGCCAACTTGTAGATGGAGTTGGAGCTGGGTTTTGCCACACAGTCGTACGTGTATATGGGGTATAGTAGGAGGCTAAGTACGCAACCTTGCTGGACCCAGGTATCTTTACCCACCAAAAGATACAGTACTCTGTAGATAACCCTTAATAACTTCCCAAATAACATCCATAAGTTAAACTCTTTTGAAATAAAGACAGCAGGTTTAAATTCTCGACAGAAACAGGTATTACTTTGAAATCATCAAGCGATTGAGGATTTCATGGAAGGGTTGTTTATCCTTACTGATTGTGGTCTATGGGTCAGGACGTAGAGGATTCAGTTACAGAGGGAAGAGCCAAGTCCTGGATTTTGGAGTTTGGATATGAGCTTGGCTGGGATTATGGTGTTGAAGGCAGAGCTGTGGTCAATGAATAGGAGTTCTTGTTGTCAAGATGCTCCAGGGATGAATGTAGGGCCAGGGAGAAAGCTCTGTCAGGTGGATGTACCTTTAAGAAATGAGTGTTTATCAAATAGCTGCAGTGAATGTAGTGTGTGGGTGGAGCTAGGCTGTCTGTCTGGTTTCTACTTTCGATTTGAGCTGGCAGCTGCAGTGTGTGCCTTGATCTACTGCAATTCACAGACCACCACAATTGGTCCACATATTACGGGCCAATTTTGTTTAAAGAACCCCAAAGTATATCATGGAGTTCACCTGACCCACAACTTTTAATAGATTTTGGTTATGGGGAGCAAAAGTGCCCACTTTACAGGTGTGATGCAACAGAGAACTTAAAGTATTTTTAAACAAAAGCAATCTTTACTCTGAATCCAGTTAACATTTTATAAACACACAGTGAACAGTTTTTCAACTGCCGGGTTGGTCACCCACCAAAAGATACAGTACTCTGTAGATAACCCTTAATAACTTCACAAAGAACATCCATAAGTTAAACTCTTTTAAAATAAAGACAGCAGGTTTAAATTCTCGACAGAAACAGGTATTACTTTGTAAATCATCAAGTGATTTGGCGACATTCTTTAGATTGCAGAGAGATCATAACATCCTCTTGCTGTGAATGCAGCACTCCAACTCATTCTGCAAGCATGGAGTTTATGTGTCTCATGACCAACCTCTCAAAGTTTAGAAGGTTAAGGGGAGATCTAATAGAAACTTACAAGATAATACATGGCTTAGAAAGGGTGGACGCAAAGAAACTGTTTCCGTTAGGCGAGGAGACGAGGACCTGTGGGCACAGCCTTAGAATTAGAGGGGGTAAATTCAGAACAGAAATGCGGAGACATTTCTTCAGCCAGAGAGTGGTGGGCCTGTGGAATTCATTGCCGCGGAGTGCAGTGGAGGCCGGGACGCTAAATGGCTTCAAGGCAGAGATAGATAAATTCTTGATGTCGCGAGGAATTAAGGGCTACGGGGAGAATGCTGGTAGGTGGAGTTGAAATGCCCATCAGCCATGATTGAATGGCGGAGTGGACTCGATGGGCCAAATGGCCTTACTTCCACTCCTATGTCTTATGGTCTTATGGTCTTAATGACCCCAGAGGGATGAAGATGGGCCATAGTATTTGTACTAATTATTTTAATGTTAACACAGCTTATAAATGTACCAATAATTTATCATACAGAGCTGATCGATCCTCAACAATAAAAGGTATACACAATATCAGAAGTAATAAGTAGACCATTGGTACTTAAAAGATATTTAACAATATTCGGCTTATAATGGAACATATTTTATCTGTAATGACATAGCATACTCCTGGCTTCCAAAGTTTTGGTCAGGATCTTGCTTTTTAGGATATGTAGTACCTGCTATCCGTCATCTTCCTCATCTCCCTTATCTATCAGAACCAATCACTCGAAGAAATAAACGTGCTATCGCATTACAAGATGCAATCTATGCTAAAATTATTCCTTTTTATTGGGAACAAGGGAAGCCAACAAATAAAATAAAATAACAACCATCGTACAAAATGTAGCTGACTATACTGCCGATGCCCTAAATAAAATCTCTGACGAAATGCGAGCAATTCGAACTGTGGCATTACAAAATCTAATAGCACTCGATTATGTGCGAGTCGAAAAAGGTGGCACCTGCACCCTGATTGGTGCAGAGTGTTGCACTTTTATTCCAGATATTCAAAAGAAATTAAAGATCTGGCAGCACATATTCAAAAAGAAGTCAGAAAGCTTGACACACCCTCAGATATCTCTATCTGGGAGAAACTTTGCGGTGATTGGGACCAAAATACAGACAATCTTTTTCTTTCGTGTAGCAGGATTCATCATCTACATGACATTCCTGGTGATCAAATGCGTTAGCCAACTATTCATAAAGGCAGGGGCCCACCAATCAGAATGATTCATACGAATCCCACTGCACCACTATACAATGAAATTGAACTAAAATACTATTATTGAACCGTTACTAACCTATCAATTATTTGACTGTATCACTAATGTATTGCTAAAAGATTAATACTGAATCAGTAGAATGAAATTCAATTAATTGATTCATTGTTATTGTATAATAATAATTCTTTAAGAATTTAAGAATTTTTGCTGTAACGCTTGAAATGCAAAGCTTGCCCGCTCTATTGTTGAAGATTGTTTTCAAAGAAGGAAACCATCAAGACAATGTGAATGAGTTCCTCTTTGCACTTTTACCTATCCTATCGCATTTCTCCTTTTTATTGTGATACATCTCACTTAATCTTTTGATTTATCAAAAGGGAGGACTGAAGGGAACCAGCTATTTCAGATAGGTAAAAGGGTAATTGATTTTGCCATTTTAATGTAAATACAAAAGCCCATGTCAAAATTCACTTTTAAAAATGAACTCCATCATACCGTGGGCAGCACGGTAGCATTGTGGATAGCACAATTGCTTCACAGCTCCAGGGTCCCAGGTTCGATTCCGGCTTGGGTCACTGTCTGTGCGGAGTCTGCACATTCTCCCCGTGTGTGCGTGGGTTTCCTCCGGGTGCTCCGGTTTCCTCCCACAGTCCAAAGATGTGCAGGTTAGGTGGATTGGCCATGATAAATTGCCCTTAGTGTCCACAATTGACCTTAGTGTTGGGTGGGGTTACTGGGTTATGGGATGGATTTGTTGACCTTGGGTAGGGTGCTCTTTCCAAGAGCCGATGCAGACTCGATGGGCTGAATGGCCTCCTTCTGCACTGTAAATTCTATGATCTATGATAAGACTGCGAACACAATTTCAGATTGTGTCAGATCTGTCCATGCCAGATCATCGGCATGGGTACCACCATTACACGTGAGAACACCACCCACCAGGTACGCGGTACATACTCGTACGACTCGGCCAACCTTGTCTACCTCATACGCTGCAGGAAAGGATGTCCCGAAACGTGGTATATTGGTGAGACCATGCAGACACTGCGACAACGGATGAACGGACATCGCGCGACCAATTGCCAGGCAGGGATGTTCCCTTCCATTCAAGGGCATTCAGCCTCTAATCTCCGGGTAAGCGTTCTCCAAGGCGGTCTTCAGGACGCGCGACAACGCAAACTCGCCGAGCAGAAACCTATCGCCAAGTTCTGCACACATAAGTACGGCCTCAACAGGGACCTTGGATTCATGTCACATTACATTCATCCCCACCATCTGGCCTGGGCTTGCGAAATCCTACAACTGTCTTGGCTTGAGACAATTCACACCTCTTTAACTGGGGTTACCCCTTGTCATGATATGCAGACATGCAGATAATGATATACAGACAGGCAGAGACAGGCAGCTGATGAACACAGAGAACAGGTCATGACCAATGAGCAGGCAGGACACTCAGGGGTGGCATCTCACTATAAAAGGCACGAGGCACTCACACTTCGCCTCTTTCACTGATGAACATCTACAGAGTGAGTCAGGGTGAGTTCAGGCTCCTTACCAGCTGAGGACCTCCAGCAATCTCAGTGCCAATTGGCGGACATTCAAGCAAAAGATTCTGCTGTACATCGAAGCACATGGATGCATCTGGTGTAAGGAAGATCGCGCTTCTCCTCTCAAAAGCGGGTGATCAAGCCATCGAACTCTTCAACTCTTTCCACTTCACCGAAGGCCAGGACAAGACAAACTTTCAGACCATCTTGGATAGGTTTGACAGTTACTGTGATGTAGACACCAATGAAATCTTCGAGCGATACATATTCAAACAGCGTCTACAAGGTAAAGATGAATCTTACAACTCCTTAATTAACCTCCGCCTGCTACGCTATTCTGCAACTTTGGTGATATTGCTGACTCCATGATCAGAGACCAAATCATTTTTGGAGCTCACTCTGATCCTCTGAGAGAGCAGCTACTTAAAATCAAGCATATGACCCTGCCAGTAGCGATTGGAACATGCACAGTGCATGAGCACGGCAAAAATAGCTATGCCAAGTACAAATTGGCTGAAAATGTGAAACTTGCATCCCACGAGGCAGAGAGTGTGCAGGCCATCTCCCGGATGCACCACCTCAGCATTGATGAAAGCGGCCATTTTGTGCGCTTTTCCCGGGGCCCCACGCATGCGTGATGCGAACGGGATAACAAAGAGGCCGACACCCCACACTGCGAACTTTTCCATGATTCTAGTGATTGCTGTACATTGTATATGCTGAATTTTATATGTAAATTTTTTTTTAAATATTTGCAAGAAAATGTTAAAAAAGGGGGATGTAGTGATCTCTGTATATCAACATACATGATCAATGTTTCTAAAACTAGTACAGTCAATTCAACAGGAGATGTCTCACTATCAGATGGGTAAGAAAGACTTTCCCGCTCTTTCTGAGAGTGTGCTTCAGGAGAGTGAACAGCAGGGTAGCATGGTGGTTAGCATAAATGCTTCACAGCTCCAGGGTCCCAGGTTTGATTCCCGGCTGGGTCACTGTCTGTGTGGAGTCTGCACATCCTCCCCCTGTGTGCGTGGGTTTCCTCCGGGTGCTCCGGTTTCCTCCCACAGTCCAAAGATGTGCGGGTTAGGTAGATTGGCCATGCTAAATTGCCCGTAGTGTCCTAATAAATGTAAGGTTAAGGGGGGGGGGCTGTTGGGTTACGGGTATAGGGTGGATACGTGGGTTTGAGTAGGGTGATCATGGCTCGGCACAACATTGAGGGCCGAAGGGCCTGTTCTGTGCTGTACTGTTCTATGAGTCTATAAGACATAGAATAGCTGGAGAGAGAGAAGTTATAAGCTACTTCATTATTACATTGTGTAGTTAGTTAATTATCTTTGTTGTATTTTATTTATTTTACGAGTTGAGTATTAAATACAAAGGACTCACAAGTATTACTTATATTACTCAATGAATTAGTTCATCTTTACAGGAAGGCTATTGTTCATTTCATCAACTCGGCTGTTTCAAAGAGTAATATATATATTACGTAAGGTAATATAACAATTACTGCCTGCGTCATCCTCTCCGAAAACTCCCCCTTCTCCAGTGCTTCATTAAACGCCCCCAACAGATCCATCAGGTCCAGGTCCATCAGAAATTCCTTATAAAATTCCGCCGGTACCCATCTGGCACAGGGGCCTTCCCTGACTTCATACCCCTATAATAGCCAGCACCTCCCTCAGTCCTGGCGCTCCTCCTCCACCCGGGGAAATTCCAGCTCATCCAGAAACCGCCCCATGACCCCCTCCTCTCCCCCTACCCCCCACCGAGTCCGCCTCGTAAAGTCCCTGGTCGTACTCCCTAAACGTATTCCTTGCTCCGACACCATATTCCTAGCCCCAGTCCGTACCTGCAATACCTCCCTCTGGTGCGCCAGCATGCAGCTCGCCTTCTCCCCATACTCGTACCCCTCTTGCCCTACGCAGTTGTCCGACCGCCCTCCCCATTGTCAGCCTGTCAAACTTCCCCGGCAAAGTTTTCCTCCTCGCCAATCCCTCCATGGTGGGCCTCCTCGAATATTCGCTATCCACCTTCATGATCTCGCTCACCAGATGGTCATGTTCCAACCTTTCTCCTCCTTTCCTCATCTGCACGAGCCATAAACAAAATAATTTCCCCCGGACCACTGCCTTCGGTCCTTCTCCAAAAATGGCTGCCGACATCTCCCTGTTCTGATTCAACTTCACACTCCTTAATCGCCGCCCACACCTTATCACAAAAACCTCCAACCGCACCCCCCCCCCTCACTCCCCCATCCATTCCGCTCGGCCTTCTCTTCCACCACCTCACTTTTGTTCACCAGCATCACCTGCTAGCACGCAGCACCTGCCCAAAGGCACATCCCAATGACTTCCCCTTCTCTCTCCCCGCCCCCCACTCCTCAGCTCAAGGAGGAAAGCTCCCTGCTGACCTTACCCTCCCCCACCCAAACAAAGACTTCTTCTGAACTCCAGACCGCCTTCTCCAAAACGGACAACTGTTAAACACAAACAGTCCCATAAAACAGGAGAGGGAGAAACGGGAACATCCATCCCCACCTAAACCTTTCACACCAGAACCCCTTACAATCCTAACAGTGAACAGCAAACCCCACTCCAAAAAAAGACAAAAGAATCTCCTAATCCCTATCCCCACTTCAAACATGCTCCCAACCATTACAAAGTGCCAGCACCCCGGTTCACAAGCATAGTCCACTCAGTTCTCCCCCAGTTTATGCTCCTTAATGAAGGTCTTCGGCCGCTTCTGGGGTCTCACAATAATACTCCGGCCTCCGAACGTCACTCATAACTTCGCCGGGTAGAGCGCCCCAAACCTGATCTGTCGCCGGTACTGCACCGCCTTGGTCTTGTCGAAGCTTGCCCGTCGCTTCGCCAACTAGGCTCCGATATCTTGATAACTTCGGACCTTATTTCCCTCTCAGTTGCAGGTACACTTCTCCCTGGCCCATCGCAAAATCTTCTCTGCCTCCACAAATTTGTGGAGTCTCACGATCACAGCCCACGGCGGCTCCTCAGCTCTAGGCTTCTGCCTCAGGGACCTATGCACTGGGTCCACTTCAGGCGCCTTATTTAAGCTACCAGCCATGCCAGCATCTTTGAGACATACCTCGTGGCACTCACACCTTCCACTCCTTCAGGCAGGCCCACTATTCGCAGGTTCTGCCTTCTGAAGTATTCTCCTCCTCTCCTTTGAGCGATCCGCCCGCATTTCTTTCCTCCATTGCTGGAATTCCGCCTTCAAAAAAGCCATCAATTACAGCTAGAGCCTTCCAGCCAGTGGCGGACTGGCCAGGGTGTCAGCTTGCCCAATGGAAAGTGGGCCCCTGATGAAGTGGGCCCCCTATATCAAATAAAAATGCTATAAAGAAACAAACACAGACAACTGTTTAAGTAATAAAAAGGAATAAGAAAAAAAAGAGAACAGGACACAAATAAGCAGTGCATGAAAAGGAACGAAGCAGGGGAGGTAGTGGAAGGATGTGGAATAGGGGGGCCCGGGTCGGGCATAATTAAGGAAATTCCATGTTTTCAGCAAGAAATTTACAAGAAGTGTGAATTTAAAGATAAAGTTACAATTCATGATTTGAGATGGTGGGCAATTTCAAAGGATATCAAGCAGTAGTCTTGGTTCAGCCCGGTACATCGGTCCGGGGCCGGAGAGCCAAGAAGGGGCCCGTGAATCTCTGAAGGGCCCTTAAAAATTATAATTAATTAGATAAATAAATCTCCAACTTCTTTCCTGAGATTTGTATTCTAACTTAATAAAATATTTTTAAAAAGAACAATACCAAATAAAATGCAATAAAGAAACAAACAAATAATCACTTAGTGTATGAAGGAACGAAGCAGTGTTAAACGGATGTGAAAAGGAGTGAGGGGGAGGGGGGGAGGCTGGTTCACCTGGGTCGGACATAGTTGGAAATCCACGTTTTCAGCAAGAGTGTGTGAATTTAAAGATAAAGTTACAGTTCGTGATTTGAGATGGTCGGCAACTTGAAAGGATATCAAGCAGTACATAGGGTCGTGAGGTCACCGAAAAGGAGAAGCGGTACCTTTGACCGTGAATCATGAGGTCAAAGATATTGAAGTGATAAGCCATGATCAGTAAACTCAAAGGGTTGCGACTTGTAACACTACACTGGTATCAAACTGGACATGTAACTTTGGTTGTGGGACCATTCTTAATGTCTTACTATAGTCGGACCAAACTTCTAAGTTTCAACAGTTGTCTCAGTTGCTTGCTGGTGTGAACACTGGACAGTGGATTGTCTCCTCTTCTGAAGCTGCAAAGGCCACAGTAGTACATAGAACGATACAGCGCAGTACAGGCCCTTCGGCCTACGATGTTGCACCGACATGGGAAGTCAAAAACTAAAGGCCATCTAACCTACACTTATTCAACTAATGAACATAGCCTATTGAAGTGTAAGTAAGTTATTTTATATTTTCTATCAAGTAGGAGTTTATCTGGCATTCCTTCAAGTTATTCTTGCAATCATCAATGCATTTGATGCAATGAAAATCATTCATTTTTACCAATGTGGGCTATTTTTAATTAAGTTTTTATTTCAGGAATATTACCCCTACCAGCATGGAAAAGAAAAAGCATAAATCTGGGTCACTAAAATGCAAAGAACAAAAAGAAGCAGAAAGGAAGGAATCAGCCAAGCGATGCAAGCCTGTTACAGAGTTTATAATACCACAAGCCAATCCACATCAATATCCAGTTCTGCAACAAATAATCAAGAAGCAAGAAACAATGCTCATGGTGATGATGCAATGACAGCGAGTTACAAGAACAGAGAAGAGCTATTTTGAATGTAGAGACAAATACAAGTGCATCCATTACTAATCAACCCAGGCCCAATATTTCTTCTGGCTTCCTTGTTCCGGTATCTGTACTGCCTGTAGTTGCAACATCTGAACACATAGCTTCAACTAGTGACAGGGAATCAGATATTCCTTCAAGCATGGTTTCTGAAGCACTTCCTGTAAATCAACCTACGCAAGAAATGAAAGATCAATTACTGGAATCTTCCAATATCCATCACGAGCAAAGCTAAAACAGTTTTTTGCAGAACATCCACTTCAGCCACTTGATGATCTGCCATTTGATGCTCGTTTGTATGAGAGGAAAATTATGAATGACTCAGTCCCAAGAAAATGGCTAACATATAACAAAGAAAATAGATGCTTATATTGTTCATACTGCTTAGCCTTTGAGTTTCCCAACACTTTTAATCCATCACCTTGTACGTGGCTTTAGTGACTACAGGTGTATTAGCCAGAGCTTGACTTTACATGAATCAACAACAACACATGTCAGAAATGCTCAGCAATATATCAGTGTGGTTAATGATGTCACCTTAGATAATGTTTTTGCAGCATCACTAATTAAAAGGAAAGAAGAAGTATTGAAGCAGAGAAGTATTGTCATGAGGATTATAGACATCATAAAGATGTTAGGCAAACAAGCACTTCCTTTTCGAGGTCCACAGAAATGAATTGGCCTACACTCCAGATAATGAGGTTCTGAATCATGGCAATTTTTTAGCTACAGTGCAGTTGATGACAAAATATGACCCCATTATGGCAGCTCATGTTTCTGCAGTGCAAAACAAGTCTAAACAAAGAATCAAACGATTAGAGCAACAAGGAAAAGGCTCAAAGTAAAGGCCGTGGGTGGACTTATTACATACCTGAGTAAAACAACTATAAACATGTTAATCAAAATTATGAAGAATATTGATACAAGAAAGAATTAGTCATGAAGTTTCTCAGCAAATATTATTCTATTCAGGTTGATTCAACACAAGAAATTCATCCATCGATCAGTTTAGCATTATTATTCGGTATGTGCTTAAAGGTGTGAGCGACTACTTTCAGGTTGTGCCAAGTAATGATGGTATAGGACAGGGACTTTTTGATCTATGATTGAAACATTACAGCATCTTAAAATTGACCCCCAAAAATGTTTATCTGATAGCACAGATGGCGCTGTAAGCTACCATGGCCAGTATACTAGTTTACAAAGTAAAATTGCTGATGTGGCTGATCAACATGTTCATATATGGTGCTATGCCCATGTCTTGAATTTGGTGATAACTGAAACAACAAAATGTTGTGTGCCTGCAGTTTCTTTTTTCAATTTGCTCCAGAATATAGCAACTTTTGTGAAAGCATCATACAAGAGAATGGCTGTATGGATAGAAGTTGTTGGAAACATCTAGGACAAGAAAAAATGAAACGATTAAAGCTAATTGGTGAGACCAGATGGTCAGGAAAATCCAATGCAGCAACAACTATATTTGGACGTTTTGATGATGCCGCTGCCAGTACTTTCATAAATCTATTGACATGCTTATCAATGATACAAGATTCAGAAAAGTTTGATGCAAAAACAAAACATGACGCAAATGTTTACTTCAAAGTCTTCTAAAGTTTGAAACCATATTGACAGCATTTACTTACTTGTATATATTTGAAACTACAACCCCGTTATCAAGTTATCTACAGACAAGTGGTTTAGATATGTTTACTGCATGGAGTTTGGTAGATTCAGCTACAACAAAGTTGAAGGAACAGACAAGAACATTTGATAACGTTCACAGCAAGGCTTTGGAATTTGTAATAAATGTAATGACAGGATTTCACAGATGAATATGGATGAAAATCAAACATTGGAAATTGATGCGTTGGAAACAGCATTGCCAGTTAAGAGGCAGAGGAAGAAGAAAAGAATGGCAGATGAGCTTATTGATGATGAAAGAAATTCCTCAGATTCTCTAGCTGATTTTCGAGTAAATGTGTTTAACCTAATAATGGATCGCATTGTCCAGTCACTAGAATCACGCTTTGTACAACACAAACAGTTGTATAAAGATTTATCCTGCTTGGACCCAGCAAAGTTTAAAACTATTGCAGAGAAGGGCCTTGAAGATGAAGCATTGGAAGGTATTATTAAGCTGTTTCCACAAATCAGCAAAGATCAAGTAATAGAACATAGAACATAGAACACTACAGCGCAGTACGGGCCCTTCGGCCCTCGATGTTGCGCCGACCTGTGAAACCATCTGAAGCCTATCTGACCTACACTATTCCATTTTCATCCATATGTCTATCCAGTGACCACTTAAATGCCCTTAAAGTTGGCGAGTCTACTACTGTTGCAGGCAATGGCGTTCCACACCCCTACTACTCTCTGAGTAAAGAAACTGCCTCTGACATCTGTCCTATATCTCTCACCCCTCAATTTAAAGCTATGTCCCCTCGTGTTGGTCATCACCATCCGAGGAAAAAGACTCTCACTGTCCACCCTATCTAACCCTCTGACTATCTTATATGTCTCTATTAAGTCACCTCTCAGCCTTCTCCTCTCTAACGAAAACAACCTCAATTCCCTGAGCCTTTCCTCGTAAGACCTTCCCTCCATACCAGGCAACATCCTAGTAAATCTCCTCTGAACCCTTTCCAAAGCTTCCACATCCTCCTATAATGTGGTGACCAGAACTGCACGCAGTACTCCAGGTGTGGCCGCACCAGAGTTATGTACAGCTGCAGCATGACCCTGTGGTTCCGAAACTCAATCCCCCTGCTTATAAAGGCTAGCACACCATATGCCTTCTTAACAGCCCTATTAACCTGGGTGGCAACTTTCAGGGATTTATGTACCTGGATGCCGAGATCTCTCTGTTCATCTACACTACCAAGAATCTTGCCATTAGCCCAGTACTCTGCATTCCTGTTACTCCTTCCAAAGTGAACCACCTCACACTTTTCCGCATTAAACTCCATCTGCCACCTCTCAGCCCAGCTCTGCAGCTTATCTATGTCCCTCTGTATCCTATAACATCCTTCAGCACTATCCACAACTCCACCAACCTTCGTGTCATCTGCAAATTTACTAACCCATCCTTCTACACCCTCTTCCAGGTCATTTATAAAAATGACAAACAGCAGTGGCCCCAAAACAGATCCTTGCGGTACACCACTAGTAACTGAACTCCAGGATGAACATTTGCCATCAACCACCACCCTCTGTCTTCTTTCAGCTAGCCAATTACTGATCCAAACCGCTAATCACCTTCAATTCCATACTTCCTTATTTTCTGCAATAGCCTACCGTGGGGAACCTTATCAAACGCCTTACTGAAATCCATATACACCACATCAACCGCTTTACCCTCATCCAACTGTTGGTCACCTTCTCAAAAAACTCAATAAGTTTGTGAGACATGACCTACCCTTCACAAAACCGTGTTGAGTATCGCTAATCAACTTGTTCTTTTCAAGATGATTATAAACCCTATCTCTTATAACCTTTTCCAAAATTTTACCCACAACCGAAGTAAGGCTCACAGGTCTATAATTACCAGGGTTGTCTCTACTCCCCTTCTGAACAAGGGGACAACATTGCTATCCTCCAGTCTTCCGGCACTATTCCTGTCGACAAAGACGACATAAATATCAAGGACAAAGGCTCTGCAATCTCCTCCCTGGCTTCCCAGAGAATCCTAGGATAAATCCCATCTGGCCAGGGGACTTATCTATTTTGACATTTTCTAAAAATTGCTAACACCTCCTCCTTTTGAACCTCAATTCCATCTAGCCTGGTCGACTGAACCTGAGTGTTCTCCTCGACAACATTGTCTTTCTCCAGTGTAAACACCGACGAAAAATATCCATTTAATGCTTCCCCTATCTCCTCTGATTCCACACACAACTTTCCACTACTATCCTTGATTGGCCCTAATCTTACTCGAGTCATTCTTTTGTTCCTGATATACCTATAGAAAGCCTTAGGGTTTTCCTTGATCCTATCCGCCAACGACGTTTCGTGTCCTCTCCTCGCTCTTCTTAACTCTCCCTTTAGGTCCTTCCTGGCTAACTTGTAACTCTCAAGTGCCCTAACTGAGCCTTCATGTCTCATCCGAACATAAGCCTTCTTCTTCCTCTTGACAAGTGCTTCAACTTCCTTAGTAAACCACGGCTCCCTTGCTCGACAACTTCCTCCCTGCCTGACAGGTACATACTTATCAAGGACACGCAGTAGCTGTTCCTTGAAAAAGCTCCACATTTCGATTGTACCCATCCCCTGCAGTTTCCTTCCCCATCCTATACCTCCTAAATCTTGCCGAATAGCATCATAATTGCCTTTCCCCCAGCTATAATTCTTGCCTTGCGGTATATACCTATCCCTGCCCATTGCTAAAGTAAACATAACCGAGTTGTGATCACTATCACCAAAGTGCTCACCTACATCTAAATCTAACACCTGGCCGGGTTCATTACCCAGTACCAAATCCAATGTGGCCTCGCCCCTTGTTGGTCTGTCTACATACTGTGTCAGAAAACCCTCCTGCACACACTGCAGAAAAACTGACCCATCTATAGTACTCGAACTATAGTATTTCCAGTCAATATTTGGAAAGTTAAAGTCCCCCATAACAACTACCCTGTTACTCTCGCTCCTGTCAAGAATCATCTTGCAATCCTTTCCTCGACATCTCTGGGACTATTCGGAGGTCTATAGACAACCCCCAACAGGGTGACCCCTCCTCTACTGTTCCTAACCCCCGCCCATACTGCCTCAGTAGACGAGTCCTCAAGCGTCCTTTCTACCGCCGTAATACTTTCCTTCATTAACAATGCCCCACCCCCCCCCTCTTTTACCATCTTCTCTGTTCTTACAGAAACATCTAAATCCTGGAACCTGCAACAACCATTCCTGTCCCTGCTCTACCCATGTTCTCCAAAATCGCCACAACATCGAGATCCCAGGTACCAACCCATGCTGCAAGCTCACCCACCTTATTCCGGATGCTCCTGGCGTTGAAGTAGACACACTTCAAACCAGCGTCCTGCTTGCCGGTGCCCTCTTTCGAACTTTTAACCCTATCCCTGACCTCACTACTCTCAACATCCTGTACACTGGGACTACAATTTAGGTTCCCATCCCCCTGAATTAGTTTAAACCCCCCGAAGAGCACTAGCAAATCTCCCCCCAGGATATTTGTACCCCTCTGGTTCAGGTGAAGACCATCCTGTTTGTAGAGGTCCCACCTACCCCAGAATGAGCCCCAATTATCCAGGAAACCAAAACCCTCCCTCCTGCACCATCCCTGTAGCCACGTGTTCATCAACTCCTCTCTCTCCTTATTTGTCACTTCGCTAGCACGTGGCACGGGTAACAACCCAGAGATAACAACTCTGTTTGTTCTAGCTCTCAGCTTCCACCCTAGCTCCCTGAATTTCTGTCTCAAATCCCCATCTCTCTTCCTACCTATGTCGTTGGTACCTATGTGGACCACGACTTGGGGCTGCTCCCCCTCCCCCTTAAGGATCCCAAAAACACGATCAGAGACATCACGAACCCTGGCACCTGGGAGGCAACATACCAACCGTGAGTCTCTTTCGTTCCCACAGAACCTCCTGTCTGTTCCTCTAACTATGGAGTCCCCAATGACAAGTGCTCTGTTCCTCTTCTCCCTTCCCGTCTGAGCAACAGGGACAGACTCTGTGCCAGAGACCTGCGCCCTATTGCTTACCCCTGGTAAGTCGTCCCCCGCAACAGTATCCAAAACGGTATACTTGTTATAGAGGGGAACGACCACAGGGGATCCCTGCACTGCCTGCCGGTTCCCTTTCCCTCCCCTGACGGTAACCCATCTACTTTCTTCTTTTACCTGAGGTGTGACTACCTCCCTATAACTCCTCTCAATAACCTCCTCCGCCTCCCGAATGATCCAAAGTTCATCCAGCTCCAGCTCCAGGTCCCTAATGCGGCTCTCGAGGAGCTGGAGTTGGGTGCACTTCCCGCAGATGTAGTCAGAAGGGATACTAGAGGTGACCTTTTCCTCCCACATTCTGCAGGAGGAACATTCAACTGCCCTAGCCTCCATTCCCACTGGACTAACTTCCCAGCAACTGAAAAATAAAAAAATAAAAAGCTTGTTAGTTTAGCAATCCAACGGACAGAGCTTTTTTTTTGGTTAGAGGAGGAGGATGGGTGGGAGACACTACGTAAGTAGTGTTTCGGGTAAAGCTGTCACTCGAGAACAGCCCCTTCACAAACCACCTTCAACTTACGCTGACCGCACTGCACGTATGCAAATCTCCCCGGAACAGCCAATCAGAAGCTCTGCTCTGCTGCCCTCTGCTGGATGCTCACCTTCCGTCGAACTTCTCGGGTCACTGATGCAGGTGCACCTTCAACTTACGCTGACCGCACTGCACGTATGCAAATCTCCCCGGAACAGCCAATCAGAAGCTCTGCTCTGCTGCCCTCTGCTGGATAATATTGGAATTGTTTTCTTTTGCTTCAAACTTTGATGTATTAAAGCTATTGCTTAATGATGGTGAGAATATGGATTCCAGTTGCAACAATTGTAAAATTTGCAGCACTTGCCCATCGTGTGTACTAAAAATTCTGGCATCCAACAGACTTCATGACAAGGTATATGATAACCTTTATGAACTTTTAAAGTCATCGGCACGCTATCAGTTACTCAAGTCCAATGTGAGAGGGCATTTTCAAAGCTAAAGATCATAAAGACAAGGTTAAGAAATTTGCTGTCTGAGGAGAATTTGGAATTATACATGTTGCTATCCATTGAAAAGGAATTGTTAGATGAATTGGATGCAGAAGCAATTATTGGCAGATTCGCACAATCAACTAGCGAACACAACGATTGCTCTTAATATAGTGGACTGCATGCAATGCTCTATTGTGCTTTTGAACTATCTGTTAATGTGTAAATTGTGCAGTAAACTATTTAAAAATCAACCAATTACTAATATTTTTAAAAATAAATAAAAATTCAATTATAACATTCTGTAATTACATTTGATATCTACTGCCAGTAATATGTACAGTACATGTACACTGTAATTACTAAGAAATACACATTATTTCCACAAAAATTTTAATTGTACCCTTTTTTCCATATGTATTTTTTGAAAATTTCATTTATTCGTTATGAAAATTAAATGATAGCTTGTAGTTGTGGGTGGGCCCCCTTTGTCTCCTGGCAACCAATATTTTTAGACCCAGTCAGCCACTGCTTCCAGCTTGTATCAACCCTTCCCCTGCCTGCATGTTAACAGTGGCTGCTGAGCAGCACAGGCCTGGTCCAACTTTTCAACCAAATCTCTCACTGTTTTCTGCCGGGTTTGATAACCAACAGACATACCACTGCCGGGGAAACTACTCCTCCAACATTCATTGATGCCTTTTCATTAAAATCCCGCCCAGTATCGGATAAAAAGAGCTCTTTTTTGTGCTTCAAACAGGAGCTCCCTGTGTGTGTCCACTCACACCATGGTAACCACCGGAAGTCGTCTGTGATGTTTTCTGGCAGAAGACCTTGTCGGCCAAGCTCCATGACCAACCTCCATGAGGAGCATTGGGAATGGCCCGTCTCAAACCTCACACCTATGTAATGTGGAAAGTGAAACCAAAGAGAAAATGCTGGAAAATTTCAGCAGGTTTGGCAGCATCTGTAGGGAGAGAAAAGAGCTAACGTTTCGAGTCCAGATGACCCTTTGTCAAAGCTCTTCTCTTTGGTTTCAGATTCTAGCATCCGCAGTAATTTGCTTTTATATAATGTGGAAAGTGGTTGGAGATGTCACTCACAGAGTATTCCGCTCTTACTATTTCTGGAGGCACCGATTTTCCCACTGCAAAGAAGTCGCTATGGGTATATGGGTGAGAAGAATGAGAATTCCTTCTCGTCTGGATGCAGGAACCACCATGGGTACACTGCCCCCATGTGCTCCATGAACGTTCCCAGTTCCCTAGCCGTGCCTGACTTTTATTCCATTCTGGGGTTTGATAGGTGGATCAATGGGTCCTTTAAGCAGTTAAAGTCCCCCCATGATCAGTCAGTGTGTGTCAATGTCGGGGATTTCCGCAATGGTCTTCTTAATGAAATCCGTGTTGTCCCAGTTGAGTGCATTCACATTCAGCAGGACAATTGTTGAGCTTCTCAGGACTATACACTATATCGTAATTATAGGTGTGAGAGTTCGATTCTCCACCTCAAGATCTTGTCGTTCTTGATCTCGCCCCGCTGTGTATTATCGAACATGAAGGCTACCGACCGTTGGTCGGTGACGAGGGTGAACCTCCTACCAGCGATGTAGTGCCTCCAATGTCGTACAGCTTCCATGATGGCTTGGGCTTCTTTTTTGACTGAGGAGTGTCGAATTTTGGAAGCGTTGAGGGTACGGGAGAAAAATACTACTGGCCTGCCCGCCTGATTGAAGATGGCGGCGAGGGCGACCTCTGATGCGTCGCTCTCCACCTGGAAGGGGACAGACTCATCCACCGCGCGCATCGCGGCTTTGGCAATATCTGCCTTGATGCGGCTGAAGGCCTGGCGGGCCTCAGCGCCAGAGGGAAGATGGTAGCTTCGTCCGCATAGTTGGGGACCCACTGGGCGTAATAGGAAAAAAACCGAGGCACCTTTTCAGGGCCTTGGGGCAGTGGGGAAGAGGGAGTTGCAGGAGCGGGCGCAAACGGTCGGGGTCGGGACCTAGAACTCCGTTTTCCACGATGTAGCCGAGGATGGCTAGTCTGGTTGTGCAGAAAATGCATTTCTCCTTGTTATAAGTGAGGTTGAAGGCTTGGGCGGTTTGGAGAAATTTCTGGAAGTTGGCGGCGTGGTCCTGCTGGTTGTGGCCACAGATGGTGACGTTGTCCAAGTATGGGAATGTGGCCAGCAGCCCGTATTGGTCCACCAATCGGTCCATAGTTCTTTGAAAGACCGAGACCAGGTTTGTGACACCGAAGGCAACCCTGAGGAAGTGGAAGAGGCGTCCGTCTGCCTCAAAGGCCGTGTAGTGGTGGTCCCCCGGGCGGATTGGGAGCTGGTGGTATGCGGACTTCAGATCCACCGTGGAGAAGACTCGGTAGTGTGCGATCTGATTAACCATGTCCGCTATCCGGGGAGGGGGTACGCATCGAGGTGCATGTACCGGTTTATGGTTTGGCTGTAGTCTACAACCATCCGGTTCTTTACCCCGGTCCTGACGACCACCACCTGAGGGGCTATTACTGGCTTTGATGATCTCCTCCCGCAAGTGTCGCTGGACCTCAGACCTGATAAAAGTCCTGTCCTGGATACTGTACCGCTGCTGCGGCGGCGACTGGCTTACAGTCGGCGGTGAGATTTGCGAAGAGCGTGGAGGGTCAACCTTCAGGGTCGCGAGGCTACATACGGTGAGTGGGGGTAGGGGCCCGCCGAACTTCAGCGTTAGGCTCCTGAGGTTACACTGGAAGTCCAATCCCAACAGGAGAGGAGCGCAGAGATGGGGAGTACATACCGTTTAAAATCGGCGTACCCGGCGCCCTGTATCGCGATGTTTCCGACAGTCTACCCCCAGATCTGCACTGAGTGCGATCTGGAAGCGAGGGAGATTGTTTGAAGTGCGAGAAAGATTTGGATCAAACAGCGCCTTACCGTGTCTGGGTGAATAAAGCTCTCCATGCTCCCGGAGTCAAACGGGCAAGGCGTTTCGTGTCCATTGACCCGGACGGTCATCATGGACTTCTGGAGGTGTTTTGGCTGTGACTGGTCGAGGATGACCGCGCCGAGTTGCCGGTAGCTGGCGTGATCGGAGGTGATGGGGTGGTCCCACGATGGCTGCCTCCGTCGGTCGCATATGTCGGGTGGCGTTGCAGATGCCGGTCAAGATGGCGGCCCCTGTCAGTCGCACATGTCGGGCGGTGAGGAAGATGGCATTCAAGATGGCGGCCCCCATGAGTCACACGTGGTGGGCCGCGTGGGGCACGGCAGCCAAGATGGCGGCCCCCGTGAGTCACACGTGTTGTGGAGAGTTGAAGATGGCTGCCTCCATGGACAACACGAGACAGATGACGTGTCCAGAGGGGGGCGGAGCTGGCAGGCACGCAGCCACACTGCGGAGTTTGTTGAGAGAGCGAAAGAGAGCGAGTCAGGGAGAGACAGAGACAGAGAGGTAGGCAGATAAAGATAAAGAGCGACAAGAGTTTGTTCTGGAAAATACAGAATGTGTCATTTGAAACATAGAGGTCTGCCAACATCTGATCGGGGAGAGTGCAGGGAAAGATCCCACAAGAGGTTGGTGGCAGCTGAAGGGCACAGAAACTGTGGGCAGCAATTTCAGTCTATCAAAATGGTTATTACGACCTGCAGCAGGAGAAAGGCAGAAGAAAAAAGTTTTAAAAATCTCTTTGTGTTGTTGGAAAATTGCGATGGACTGCCCCTTTAAGACCCGAAGTCCGATCCTTATCAGAGGTCCCGATCAGAACAGCTGAAACAAAGAAACCAGCGCGGGCTTCAGACTCCTCCTCTCTCCCCCCACGAGGCAAGAAGAAGAACAAAGACACCAGCAGCAGAACACCAGCGGCACCCGAAGAAGGAAGAAGGACAGCAGGACAGAGGCCCAGGAGAGGGAAGGCCCAGGAAGAAGCGGCCCAACGGCAGACCAGACCAGACCAGAAGGAAGACGGCCAGCAGCAGGAGCAGCAGCCACTGAAGACAGAAGAGGAGAAAAAGAGAAAACTGCACCAGGAGAGATGACCAGGAGGCTTGAAAGTGAAAGAGAGAGGAGAGAGTCTGAAGGCCTCACCAACCAACGACAACATCAAAAAGTAAATAATGTTTTTAATTTAATGAGATAAAAAGAGTATGTTAATAATAAAATAATTTAACCTGAAAAAGTGGTTATTAGCTTACTTCACTTCCTTAAGAACGCAGGACCCGGGACATCAATGCCATTAAGGGGTAAGTAAGTAAAATTCTTCAGTGAAGGTAGAGTTATACCGGGGGATAACTTGAAAGGAGAGTTTGACCCGATTAGCACTCACAGAGGCCTGTACTGGAGTCAGGGAGGGAGTTCCCTGTTCGCCGTTTTTAGAATATTGGCCCTTAAGGTTCTTTGGTATAAAGGGAATTCTAAAACATATAGGTGAATTTAGAAAAACATGGCGCCCAGCGTGGAGGCCTAGAATATTAGAAGTTTCTAGGTAAAGCGAGGCTAGAATATTAGAAGTTTCTAGTTAAGCAGAGTAGGGGCTAGAATATTAGAAGTTTCTAGTTCCCAAGAAAGGCCTAGAATATTAGAAGTTTCTAGGTAAAGCGAGGCTAGAATATTAGAAGTTTCTAGTTAAGCAGAGTAGGGGCTAGAATATTAGAAGTTTCTAGTTCCCAAGAAAAGCCTAGAATATTAGAAGTTTCTAGGTAAAGCGAGGCTAGAATATTAGAAGTTTCTAGTTAAGCAGAGTAGGGGCTAGAATATTAGAAGTTTCTAGTTCCCAAGAAACGGGTGGAATATTAGAAGTTTCTAACCGGCAAAAAGGCTAGAATATTAGAAGTTTCTAGTCTATGTGTGAGTCAAACTTTACCTGCCGAGTTTAGTTTGGAAAGTCAGGTGTGATTGGCTTTTGTAAGGATATTCTGTGGATCGAGGGGACTGAAGCTCAGGTTGGGTGTGAAAATCAGTAGACTAGAAGATACTGACCCTGAGAAAAAGTCTGCAAGACATTTTGGTGATAGCACTAAAATCTTGCATCCATCACTGGTAAAAGGGGCTAAAGAATAAATCATCCTCAGAGTAAGGCGGATTGTGCGGACATTTTCTGGAAAATAGGGACGCTTATATTCAGAAACCAATAATCAATCGACCCTTAACTAGAGCAGGAAGATAGTGCCTTGGTCAGCCTTGGATAGGGCCCAGAAAGGGTACTTATCCTTAATTTCAGAGTGCACCTGAAAGGGACAACCAGGAACAGAACTAAAAATCCGAAAATGGCAATTAGGGTAATTCTCATGCCCTGGGATACGGTCAAGAGAAATGTAGAAATGAAAAGGGAATGGAAGAAATTAAAAGAGCAAAAGAAATCCTGGACAAGCGATATGTATCCAGACGGAGATATCTCCCTCTTTGTTAGAGTGCCAAAAGCCCTGCAATATACAGATTCAGTCAGGGTCCTTAAAGCACTTTGTCATTTGCATTTGAAAAGCGAGCTGAATCACTAATCGTGTTTGGACACAGACAGAAGCATGCAGCTGCTCAAGTGGGCAAAGTGTGTTCCAAACTGATTAAAATCATTGACGGAGTAAACAGGACAGAAATAATACAGATCCATAGTAAACACAAAATTAACTCTGAAGTGGTAGGCAAATATATAAAACAACTGCAGAAAAATGAACCATTAGAAATGGAAAGTGACGAGGAATCAGGCCTAGAATCAGATAGCCGAGAGAATTCGGACTCCTGTGAAAATTTCCCAACGGGATACAATTTTCCATACCCAGATCCAAGTCTGTTTCAGGAAGAAAATTGGCCTCAGCAATCTGCCACACATAAGAAAGAAGCGTTTATCGATCATTTCGTTGAACCACAAGAAAGTGAAGAGGAACAAGGCATAGTTGGGATTATGGCGCCTCCTGTGATGGGACAGGAAGAATTATCATCCTCATCCGAGAATGAGGAAATAGTCAAACCAAAGAGAGGAATAGGGAATAGAAAAAAATTCTAAACCATTAGAAATAGGGGATTATAGCGATCACTGGAAACACCAACAACCTTCCACTTATCAACCAGTAAATAAGGATGTACCGTATTATATTTATAATCCAGAAGCAGAAATGGTACACCATAGAGATCAGGAAGGATGGGAAAGAGAGGTTACAGCTAGGGGACTTAAAATAGGAGAAATATTAGGCGGAAGTCAACAAATTGATTCTACGAAATTACTGGAATTACCAAACGTTACCCCCAAAGCTAAAATTTGGCAAATGAGCAAAGGGTATGACAGTTTCGGAAGAGCCATGAGTAGGGTAAGGAACAGCACAGAAACACAAGGCCAGATAATAGCAGCACTAAGACCACAGGAAAGGATACAGAATCGTCCAAGACCCCAAAAAACTGCTCCTACTCCAATGGATAGGGCAAGTTATGCTCCACGAGATAGCCAGGTACCAAGTGCAAGGTTTGAAGAATATATAGAATCGGTGGAAGAGTTTGCACAACATAGTACCCCCTATTTTGAGGAAGAACCGGTACGACGACGGATACATTTCTCCGAATATAGGGACCCAGATAGAGGTGCCCCTTTGAGAACACCATGCCCCAGAAGTGAGAAAATAGTTCAGTCATTTACACCAGGTCCAGAGGAAGGACAGGGAGGCATGGTACCGTATAAAATAGTAGCAGCCGTAATGAAGACAGCAGGCCCAAAGAAACATGGGGAGAGTAAAATTGAGTATTCACAGAGGTTAAAACAGTTAGCGAAGAAAATGGGGGCATCAGGAGAATCCACCAAATTGATTGATTTACATACAGTGGGAGAAATAGTTACAGGCGAAGTCTCAGATTTAATAAGTGAGTTAGATTTGGGAAATGAGAGAGCTAATTTAATGAAAGAGATGACAGAGGCAGCATATGCAGGGGAACACCTCACACCATATATCGACCGAATATATGAGGTTAATAAGGAAGAGGGGGTCGATGTAGTCAGATTCCTGAGGGAATTAGGACCCAAGATTCCAGGAGGAAAAAGCCTCTCAATAATACTGTTAACGACCTCTGAAGAGAAATAGGAAGAGAACTGGTTAAATTTGATTTGGCAGGCAAAGCATTTAAGGATAAGCACACAAAAGGGGAACAAAAAGAGCAGCTGCCCAAAATAATGTTTCAACACAAAATGCTCAGATTAGACCACCAAACCGGCAGATACCTGACAAATCGGAACAAAATCCAGCACAACCAGCAATGCCACAACATGGGTATAATTTGCGGTCACAAGGGCCACCTCCACCACAAAATCTAGATTATTTACCAAGGGAACAATTCCTAGCCCTCAGCCAGGAGGAAAGAGACAGATTCATTGAGGATAGGAGAAGAAGAGCAGCTGGTCAGGGGAGGATTGAGCAAGGTAGATATCAACCACCAGAAGGGTATCCGGGACGCTCGAGGGGGATCCGAGGAAGAGGCAGAGGAGGCCCCGGTATATATGACAGGATTCGGCTTCTCCCCTTAAACAGGCTATACAAAATCTAACCACAGAAACAGACAAAGGAGAATTAGTAGTAGTACAAGGGGGTAAGATTTAGTGGACACAGGGGCTGAGATATCAATGATAAGGGAAGAAGCTGGAAATCCGACAGGAAAGAAATACATAGTAGAAGGAGCATTAGGGAATAAGGATATTAGGCCAGAAGTTAGATTGGGAGAATTACTGGCAATATCAGGAACTGATAATCTGATGGCAGGGAAAGATTTAATAAAATAGATACTGGAAAAATAAGGATATTAAAACCAATTGATAACATGGAGGAAATAAGGAAACAGAAAGAGAAAAGTATTTTAAATGACGAAGCTTGGAAGAAGATGGAAGAAGTACTGATGGGAGCAAACCTAGCGATAGGTAAGAATGACACAGGTTTGCTTAGCCAGCAATTTCAACACACAATTCACGGGGGACAACACAGACCTCAAAAACAGTATCCTTTGCCTAGAGGAGCTAAGAGCGAGCTGGAGATAATAATCAAGGAATTGGAGCAGCAGGGGATTATTCAAGGGGTCACATATGCCTCAACAAATAGTCCACTTCAGGTAGTAAGAAAACCAGATGGTACATTTAGAATGGTAACAAATTACAAAGCTTTAAATAAAGTCACAAAGAAGGACAAGAGATATTTAATAAATCCACAAGCTACCTTAGAGCAAGTCGCGGGAAAAACTTACTTAACTAGTATAGATTTGGCGAATGGATTCTGGAGTGTTCCATTAGACCCAGACAGCAGGGAGAAAACAGCATTCACCTTTGGAACTAAGCATTATGTATATTGTAGACTTCCACAGGGATATGTTAATTCTCCAAATCACTTTCAGGCAATAATCAGGGAGCTGATTCAAGATGATTTGGCCTTTATATATCGATGATATTAATTGGAGATGACGATCAGGACAAACATGTGGAAAGAGTGGCCAGGATCATTAAGACACTTGGTGAAGCAGGCTTTAAAATAGGGCTAAAGAAATGTCAAATTGGGAGAAGCGAAGTCAACTATTTGGGTTATTCAGTATCGAAGGAAGGTAGAGAGGCCAGTATTGAAATGAGGAAGAAGATAGCTGAAATTACTGCGCCGGTTTCGAAAAAAGGGGTTCAAAAAATAATGGGAATGTTGGGATATCTAAGGCCAGTAGTGAAGGACTTCAGTCTCTATGCTAAAGCCATTTATCAAACCTTGAAGGGGATTTTATTTGGACCAGCGAGGCCCAGAGAGGGTTAGATCAGTTAAAGGCAGCAATTGCGATATCGGGGTCATTAGTTGGGAGACAAGAAGAGGATGATTAAGCATTAAATTAGACATATATAAAATGGATATGGTATGGTACTTGCTAATCTTAGCAATCAGACACCTATCAAACATCTGACAGGAAACTGGTCGAGAGCTGAACAAAAGTTTTCAAACATCGAGAAATGTCTAGCAGCTATAACAAAGAGAATAGCAGAGATAGAAAACTTGTCGGGTGGTAAGAAAATTTATGTCACAACTGAGTTTTTGGAGTTAAAGGAGCTAACCAAGAGACAGATTTGCCAGCAAGGCGCGAATACAGCTCGATGGGAAAGATGGGAAACCATTCTTCTAAACCCTGACTTAATGTTTGTTCATAACATTCAAAAGGGACAGAAACTTGATGAGCCAGTTAGTAAAACGGAGTTGGTGAATGCTTGGGTATTATATACTGATGGTAGTAAAGTCAAGAAGGACGAAGAACAAGCCAGATGGGCATTCATTTTAAAAAATTCAGGAAACATAGTAGTGGAGGAACAGGGAATAATCATTGGATCAGCTCAGACAGCTGAGGTAGAGGGAGTATTGCAAGGGTTAAAGGAGTGTCACCAGCGAAAGCTGCAGGAAGTTACCGTTGTAACCGATAGCTTTTTCGTGCAGCAAGGATTGGAGAAAGATTTGGAGTTTTGGAAACTAAACGTTGGACGAACGTAGAATAAACTACTGGAACAGAAAGAACAGTGGGAAGAGATAGATAAATTTTAGCCGATATGGAGATCCAGACAATTCATCAAAAAGCACACACAAAAGGAATTGGGAACTGTGTAAGGGAATCAGGAAGTGGATGAATTAGCCAGACTTAGGACAATAATCTTGGGGACTCTTGGGAACTCAGCAGCCGACCATCAAGTGATAATTAAGCAAGTACATGAAGCCACAGGACATGGGGGTCATGTTGTAGTCGCAAGGGAGTTGAAGAAGTTGGGACTTAAAATAGCCTATTGGAGACAACATTTAACTGCAGTAGGAGAAAATGTGAGAGATGTATGCCTGTGAGGACAGAGAGGAAATAACATATGGGAGCATACAACTGAGAAACCAATGCAGGAATGGTCATTAATTATGCAGGACCCTTTTTCCCGAAGCAGCAAAGGTAATTTGTATTTTTTAGTCAATGCTGATAGCTGCACGGGAAAATTGACCTTAGAGCAACCAGCAAAGCAAATGGAGCCACAACCAAAAGGTATTGGCAGAAATGATGACCTCCAGAGGTAGACCAAATCGATCCGAATGGACAACGCGCCACACTTTAGAAACAATACTGTTATTAACTTTTGTGCTGACAGAGGAATAACAATCAATTGGGCCGTGAAATATGCACCTGAGAGTAATGGAATGGCTGAGAGGTCTGTAAGAAAGTAAAGGATTGGATCATAAAGAATCAGAATAATAAAGGCTGGGATAAAGACATTGAAAGAATAGTATTTGATCTTAATAGCAACCTTGGAACCTCTGTCCCCCAGGGACAAGGAGACCCAAGTGAATCTGGGAATTATCAAGTAGGAGACGAAGTTTGGGTGAAGTTACCAACTAAGACTGCGGGAAAATCATTCGCGAGACTGTAAAATGTAAGACAAGATTGTTCAGATTCTGGTACACATACAATTGAATTAGAGAAGCATGGTGTCTGGAGCAAAAGAAATTGTGTCACGCTTGAAACACACGACCCAGTGAACATCAGAGTTTGAGATTCTTTCGAATCTCACTCAGGGGTGCAATGACAGAAGGAGGCTTGACTACATCAAGGATATGGAATATAAACCAGTTCAAAAAGAAATGATGGCAAAAGGAATCCGGAAGTCCTGGAGGGGCACTTCTGGGATAATCCGAATTAAAGAATAGGGCCCTCTCCACCCTTGATCTGTTCATTGCTTTTTCAGGTGGAAAAAATTAATAACAAACCAGTTCGCAAGAAGGAAGAGAACTACACTCCAGAGAAGAATCTGTTCGACAGGATTGGGGGAAACTAATGATATAATTGGCTACAAATTTGAGGGAATTAAATGACAGAACCCGGAGGAAAACTTTACGGGTTAGAAACAAATTAGAATATCAAATTATAACTGGACAGTGAAACCCCCGGTCAGACATCTCTACATACGGTGAGTGGGGTAGGGGCCCGCCGAACTTCAGCGTTAGGCTCCTGAGGTTACACTGGAAGTCCAATCCCAACAGGAGAGGAGCGCAGAGATTGGGGAGTACATACCGTTTAAAATCGGCGTACCCGGCGCCCTGTATCGCGATGTTTCCGACAGTCTACCCCCAGATCTGCACTGAGTGCGATCTGGAAGCGAGGGAGATTGTTTGAAGTGCGAGAAAGATTTGGATCAAACAGCGCCTTACCGTGTCTGGGTGAATAAAGCTCTCCATGCTCCCGGAGTCAAACGGGCAAGGCGTTTCGTGTCCATTGACCCGGACGGTCATCATGGACTTCTGGAGGTGTTTTGGCTGTGACTGGTCGAGGATGACCGCCCGAGTTGCCGGTAGCTGGCGTGATCGGAGGTGATGGGGTGGTCCCACGATGGCTGCCTCCGTCGGTCGCATATGTCGTGGTTGCAGATGCCGGTCAAGATGGCGGCCCCTGTCAGTCGCACATGTCGGGCGGTGAGGAAGATGGCATTCAAGATGGCGGCCCCCATGAGTCACACGTGGTGGGCCGCGTGGGGCACGGCAGCCAAGATGGCGGCCCCCGTGAGTCACACGTGTTGTGGAGAGTTGAAGATGGCTGCCATCCATGGACAACACGAGACAGATGACGTGTCCAGAGGGGGGGCGGAGCTGGCAGGCACGCAGCCACACTGCGGAGTTTGTTGAGAGAGCGAAAGAGAGCGAGTCAGGGAGAGGACAGAGACAGAGAGGTAGGCAGATAAAGATAAAGAGCGACAAGAGTTTTGTTCTGGAAAATACAGATGTGTCATTTGAAACATAGAGGTCTGCCAACATCTGATCGGGGGAGAGTGCAGGGAAAGATCCCACAAGAGGTTGGTGGCAGCTGAAGGGCACAGAAACTGGGGCAGCAATTTCAGTCAATCAAAATGGTTATTACGACCTGCAGCAGGAGAAAGGCAGAAGAAAAAAGTTTTTAAAAATCTCTTTGTGTTGTTGGAAAAATTGCGATGGACTGCCCCTTTAAGACCCGAAGTCCGATCCTTATCAGAGGTCCCGATCAGAACAGCTGAAACAAAGAAACCCGCGGGGCTTCAGACTCCTCCTCTCTCCCCACGAGGCAAGAAGAGAGGAACAAAGACACCAGCAGCAGAACACCAGCGGCACCACGAAGAAGGAAGAAGGACAGCAGGAGCAGAGGCCCAGGAGAGGGAAGGCCCAGGAGAGAAGCGGCCCAACGGCAGACCAGACCAGACCAGAAGGAAGACGGCCCAGCAGCAGGAGCAGCAGCCACTGAAGACAGAAGAGGAGAAAAAGAGAAAACTGCACCAGGAGAGATGACCAGGAGGCTTGAAAGTGAAAGAGAGAGAGAGAGAGTCTGAAGGCCTCACAACCAACCAGACAACATCAAAAAGTAAATAATGTTTTTAATTTAATGAGATAAAAACGAGTATGTTAATAATAAAATAATTTAACCTGAAAAAGTGGTTATTAGCTTACTTCACTTCCTTAAGAACGCAGGACCCGGGACATCAATGCCATTAAGGGGTAAGTAAGTAAAATTCTTCAGTGAAGGTATGAGTTATACCGGGGGATAACTTGAAAGGAGAGTTTGACCCGATTAGCACTCACAGAGGCCTGTACTGGGAGTCAGGGAGGGAGTTCCCTGTTCGCCGTTTTTAGAATATTGGCCCTTAAGGTTCTTTGGTATAAAGGGAATTCTAAAACATATAGGTGAATTTAGAAAAACATGGCGCCCAGCGTGGAGGCCCTAGAATATTAGAAGTTTCTAGGTAAAGCGAGGCTAGATATTAGAAGTTTCTAGTTAAGCAGAGTAGGGGCTAGAATATTAGAAGTTTCTAGTTCCCAAGAAAGGCCTAGAATATTAGAAGTTTCTAGGTAAAGGCGAGGCTAGAATATTAGAAGTTTCTAGTTTAAGCAGAGTAGGGGCTAGAATAGTAGAAGTTTCTAGTTCCCAAGAAAAGCCTAGAATATTAGAAGTTTCTAGGTAAAGCGAGGCTAGAATAGTAAAGTTTCTAGTTAGCAGAGTAGGGCTAGAATATTTGAAGTTTCTAGTTCCCAAGAAAACGGGTGGAATATTAGAAGTTTCTAACCGGCCAAAAAAGGCTAGAATATTAGAAGTTTCTAGTCTATGTGTGAGTCAAACTTTACCTGCCGAGTTTAGTTTGGAAAGTCAGGTGTGATTGGCTTTTGTAAGGATATTCTGTGGATCGAGGGACTGAAGCTCAGGTTGGGTGTGAAAATCATTAGACTAGAAGATACTGACCCTGAGAAAAAGTCTGCAAGACATTTTGGTGATAGCACTAAAATCTTGCATCCATCACTGGTAAAAGGGGCTAAAGATAAATCATCCTCAGAGTAAGGCGGATTGTGCGACATTTTCTGGAAAATAGGGACGCTTATATTCAGAAACCAATAATCAAATCGACCCTTAACTAGAGCAGGAAGAATAGTGCCTTGGTCAGCCTTGGATAGGGCCCAGAAAGGGTACTCATCCTTAATTTCAGAGTGCACCTGAAAGGGACAACCAGGAACAGAACTAAAAATCCGAAAATGGCAATTAGGGTATTCTCAGGCCCTGGGATACGGTCAAGAGAAATGTAGAAATGAAAAGGGAATGGAAGAAATTAAAAGAGCAAAAGAAATCCTGGACAAGCGATATGTATCCAGACGGAGATATCTCCCTCTTTGTTAGAGTGCCAAAAGCCCTGCAATATACAGATTCAGTCAGGGTCCTTAAAGCACTTTGTCATTTTGCATTTGAAAAGCGAGCTGAATCACTAATCGTGTTTGGACACAGACAGAAGCATGCAGCTGCTCAAGTGGGCAAAGTGTGTTCCAAACTGATTAAAATCATTGACGGAGTAAACAGGACAGAAATAATACAGATCCATAGTAACACAAAATTAAACTCTGAAGTGGTAGCAAATATATAAAAACAACTGCAGAAAAATGAACCATTAGAAATGGAAAGTGACGAGGAATCAGGCCTAGAATCAGATAGCCGAGAGAATTCGGACTCCTGTGAAAATTTCCCAACGGATACAATTTTCCATACCCAGAGCCAAGTCTGTTTCAGGAAGAAAATTGGCCTCAGCAATCTGCCACACATAAGAAAGAAGCGTTTATCGATCATTTCGTGAACCACAAGAAAGTGAAGAGGAACAAGGCATAGTTGGGATTAGGCGCCTCCTGTGATGGGACAGGAAGGAATTATCATCCTCATCCGAGAATGAGGAAATAGTCAAACCAAAGAAGAGGAATAGGGAATAGAAAAATTCTAAACCATTAGGAAATAGGGGATTATAGCGATCACTGGAAACACCAACAACCTTCCACTTATCAACCAGTAAATAAGGATGTACCGTATTATATTTATAATCCAGAAGCAGAAATGGTACACCATGAGATCAGGAAGGATGGGAAAGAGAGGTTACAGCTAGGGGACTTAAAATAGGAGAAATATTAGGCGGAAAGTCAACAAATGATTCTACGAAATTACTGGAATTACCAAACGTTACCCCCAAAGCTAAAATTTGGCAAATGAGCAAAGGGTATGACAGTTTCGGAAGAGCCATGAGTAGGGTAAGGAACAGCACAGAAACACAAGGCCAGATAATAGCAGCACTAAGACCACAGGAAAGGATACAGAATCGTCCAAGACCCCAAAAAAACTGCTCCTACTCCAATGGATAGGGCAAGTTATGCTCCACGAGATAGCCAGGTACCAAGTGCAAGGTTTGAAGAATATATAGAATCGGTGGAAGAGTTTGCACAACATAGTACCCCCTATTTTGAGGAAGAACCGGTACGACGACGGATACATTTCTCCGAATATAGGGACCCAGATAGAGGTGCCCCTTTGAGAACACCATGCCCCAGAAGTGAGAAAATAGTTCAGTCATTTACACCAGGTCCAGAGGAAGGACATGGAGGCATGGTACCGTTATAAATAGTAGCAGCCGTAATGAGACAGCAGGCCCAAAGAAACATGGTGAGAGTAAATTGAGTATTCACAGAGGTTAAAACAGTTAGCGAAGAAAATGGGGGCATCAGGAGAATCCACCAAATTGATGATTTACATACAGTGGGAGAAATAGTTACAGGCGAAGTCTCATCAATTTAATAAGTGAGTTAGATTTGGGAAATGAGAGAGCTAATTAATGAAAGAGATGACAGAGGCAGCATATGCAGGGGAACACCTCACACCAATATATCGACCGAATATATGAGGTTAATAAGGAAGAGGGGTCGATTGTAGTCAGATTCCTGAGGGGAATTAGACCAAGATTCCAGGAGAAAAAGCCTCTCAATAATCTGTTAACGACCTCTGGAAGAGAAATAGGAAGAGAACTGGTTAAATTTGATTTGGCAGCAAAGCATTTAAGGATAAGCACACAAAAGGGGAACAAAAAAGAGCAGCTGCCCCAAAATAATGTTTCACACAAAATGCTCAGATTAGACCACCAAACCGGCAGATACCTGACAAATCGGAACAAAATCCAGCACAACCAGCAATGCCACACATGGGTATAATTTGCGGTCACAAGGGCCACCTCCACCACAAAATCTAGATATTTACCAAGGGAACAATTCCTAGCCCTCAGCCAGGAGGAAAGAGACAGATTCATTGAGGATAGGAGAAGAAGAGCAGCTGGTCAGGGGAGGATTGAGCAAGGTAGATATCAACCACCAGAAGGGTATCCGGGACGCTCGCAAGGGGGATCCCGAGGAAGAGGCAGAGGAGGCCCAGCCGGTATATATTGACAGGATTCGGCTTCTCCCCTTAAACAGGCTATACAAAATCTACCACAGAAACAGACAAAGGAGAATTAGTAGTAGTGTACAAGGGGGTAAGATTTATAGTGGGCACAGGGGCTGAGATATCAATGATAGGAGAAGAAGCTGGAAATCCGACAGGAAAGAAATACATAGTAGAAGGAGCATTAGGGAATAAGGATATTAGGCCAGAAGTTAGATTGGGAGAATTAACTGGCAATATCAGGAACTGATAATCTGATGGCAGGGAAAGATTTAATAAAAATAGATACTGGAAAATAAGGATATTAAAACCAATTGATAACATGGAGGAAATAAGGAAACAGAAAAGAAGAAAGTATTTTAAATGACGAAGCTTGGAAGAAGATGGAAGAAGTACTGATGGGAGCAACCTAGCGATAGGTAAGAATGACACAGAGTTGCTTAGCCAGCAATTTCAACACACAATTCACGGGTGACAACACAGGACCTCAAAAACAGTATCCTTTGCCTAGAGGAGCTAAGAGCGAGCTGGAGATAATAATCAAGGAATTGGAGCAGCAGGGGATTATTCAAGGGGTCACATATGCCTCAACAAATAGTCCACTTCAGGTAGTAAGAAAACCAGATGGTACATTTAGAATGGTAACAATTACAAAGCTTTAAATAAAGTCACAAAGAAGGACAAGAGATATTTAATAAATCCACAAGCTACCTTAGAGCAAGTCGCGGGAAAAACTTACTTAACTAGTATAGATTTGGCGAATGGATTCTGGAGGTGTTCCATTAGACCCAGACAGCAGGGAGAAAACAGCATTCACCTTTGGAACTAAGCATTATGTATATTGTAGACTTCCACAGGGATATGTTAATTCTCCAAATCACTTTCAGGCATAATCAGGGAGCTGATTCAAGATGATTTGGCCTTAGTATATATCGATGATATATTAATTGGAGATGACGATCAGGACAACATGTGGAAAGAGTGGCCAGGGATCATTAAGACACTTGGTGAGCAGGCTTTAAATAGGGCTAAAGAAATGTCAAATTGGGAGATAGCCGAAGTCAACTATTTGGGTTATTCAGTATCGAAGGAGGGTAGAGGAGAGGGCCAAGTATTGAAATGAGGAAGAAGATAGCTTGAAATTACTTGCCCGGTTTCGAAAAAAGAGGGGTTTTCAAAAAATAATGGGAATGTTGGGATATCTAAGGCCAGTAGTGAAGGACTTCAGTCCTCTATGCTAAAGCCATTTATCAAACCTTGAAGGGGGATTTTATTTGGACCAGCGAGGGCCCAGAGAGGGTAGATCAGTTAAAGGCAGCAATTGCGATATCGGGGTCATAGTTGGGAGACAAGAAGAGGATGACTTAAGCATTAAATTAGACATATATAAAAATGGATATGGTATGGTACTTGCTAATCTTAGCAATCAGACACCTATCAACATCTGACAGGAAACGGTCGAGAGCTGAACAAAAGTTTTCAAACATCGAGAAATGTCTAGCAGCTATAACAAAGAGAATAGCAGAGATAGAAACTTGTCGGGGTGGTAAGAAAATTTATGTCACAACTGAGTTTTTTGGAGTTAAAGGAGCTAACCAAGAGACAGATTTGCCAGCAAGGCGCGAATACAGCTCGATGGGAAAGATGGGAAAACCATTCTTCTAAACCCTGACTTAATGTTGTTCATAACATTCAAAAGGGGACAGAAACTTGATGAGCCAGTTAGTAAAACGGAGTTGGTGAATGCTTGGGTATTATATACTGATGGTAGTAACAGTCAAGAAGGACGAAGAACAAGCCAGATGGGCATTCATTTTAAAAATTCAGGAAACATAGTAGTGGAGGAACAGGGAATAATCATTGGATCAGCCAGACAGCTGAGGTAGAGGAGTATTGCAAGGGTTAAAGGAGTGTCACCAGCGAAAGCTGCAGGAAGTTACCGTTGTAACCGATAGCTTTTTCGTGCAGCAAGGATTGGAGAAAGATTTGGAGTTTTGGAAACTAAACGGTTGGACAACGGTAGAAATAAACTACTGGAACAGAAAGAACAGTGGGAAGAGATAGCTAAAATTTTAGCCGATATGGAGATCCAGACATTCATCAAAAAGCACACCAAAAAAGGAATTGGGGAACTGTGTAAGGGGAATCAGGAAGTGGATGAATTAGCCAGACTTAGGACAATAATCTTGGGGACTCGTGGGAACTCAGCAGCCGCCATCAAGTGATAATTAAGCAAGTACATGAAGCCACAGGACATGGGGGTCTGTTGTAGTCGCAAGGGAGTTGAAGAAGTTGGGACTTAAAATAGCCTATTGGAGACAACATTTAACTGCAGTAAGGAGAAAATGTGAGAGATGTATGGCCTGTGGAGGACAGAGAGGAAATAAACATATGGGAGCATAAAAACGAGAAAACCAATGCAGGAATGGTCATTAGATTATGCAGGACCACTTTTTCCCAGAAGCAGCAAGGTAATTGTATTTTTTAGTCAATGCTGATAGCTGCACGGGAGAAATTGACCTTAGAGCAACCAGCAAAGCAAATGGAGCCACAACCAAAAGGGTATTGGCAGAAATGATGACCTCCAGGGTAGACCAGAATCGATCCGAATGGACAACGCGCCACACTTTAGAAACAATACTGTTATTAACTTTTGTGCTTGCGAGAATAACAATCAATTGGGCCGTGAAATATGCACCTGAGAGTAATGGAATGGCTGAGAGGTCGTAAGAAAGTAAAGGTTGGATCATAAAGAATCAGAATAATAAAGGCTGGGATAAAGACCATTGAAAGAATAGTATTTGATCTTTTTTTTTTTTTAAATAATTTTATTGAATTTTTCAAAATACAAACATTTTAACCCCCCCTACATTTACATTTAAATTATAACAAAACAAAGTCAAACCCCCCTACTTAACAAGAAGAAGAAAAAGAATCCCCCCCCCCCCCCTACCGCCGGGCATGTCGCTCCCCCCCCCCCCCCCGCCGGCGAACCGACAGTCAGACCAACTTATCGTTTCTAGCAGCGTCCTCGGGCAGGCCTTGCCCGTGCCACCGCCGCTACCCGGTACTTCCTTCGTCGTGTTTCCCCCTCCCCCCCCCCCCCTCCCTCCCTCCCGCCCTTCCCCTCCCCTCCCGGGTTGCTGCTGTCATGGCCCTCAGTTTCTATCTCTGATCCAGAGGTCTAGGAAGGGTTGCCATCGCCTGGAAAACCCTGCACCCGACCCTCTCAGGGCGAACTTGATCCTTTCCAATTGGATGAAGTTTGCCATGTCGTTTAACCAGGTGTTAACACTCGGAAGGCCTTTCGTCCCTCCACTGAATCAGGATCCTCCTCCGAGCCACCAAGGACGCAAAGGCTATATTCCAGCCTCCCTCGCCTCCTGTACCCCCGGTTTCCACCCCAACCCCGAAGATCGCAAGTCCCCATCCTGGCTTGACCCTGGACCCCACCACTCTCGACACCGTCCCTGCCACCCCCTTCCAGAACTCCTCCAGTGCCGGACATGCCCAAAACATATGTGCATGATTCGCAGGGCTTCCCGAACATCTAATACACCTGTCTTCAACCACCCGAAAAAACCGACGTCATCCTTGTCCCCGTCATGTGGGCTCTATGCAGTACCTTAAATTGAATGAGACTCAGTCTCGCACATGACGACGACGAGTTGACCCTCTCTAGGGCGTCTGCCCATGTCCCGTCCTCTATCTGTTCCCCCAGCTCTAACTCCCACTTATCTTCAGCTCCTCTACTGGTACCATCCTCCACCTCCTGCATAATCTTATAGATGTCCGAGATCTTCCCCTCCCCGACCCAGACCCTGATAGCACCCTATCACTCACCCCCCCTGTCGGGGAGCGCGGGGAACCCCGCTACCTGTCGTCTGGCAAATGCCTTCACTTGGAGTACCTGACGTGTTCCCCGGGGGGAGCCCAAATTTCTCCTCCAGCTCTCCCAGGCTCGCAAACCTCCCCTCTATAAACAAGTCCCTCAGTTGTCTAATACCCGCCCTCTGCCAGCTCTGGAATCCCCTCCTGTGTTTCCCGGCGCAAATCTGTGGTTCCCTCTTAGTGGTGCCCCTATCAGACCTCCCACTTCCCCCCTGTGGTCGCCTCCACTGCCCCAGATCTTGAGGGTGGCCGCCACCACCGGCTCGTGGTATACCTCGTGGGAGGGAGCGGCCATGGTGCCGTTACCAGTGGCCCCTAAGCTTATGTTGCCGCAGGACGCCCTCATCCATGCGCTTCCAGGCTGCCCCCCTTCCCCTTCCATCATCCACTTTCGTACCATCGATGCATTTGCCGCCAGTAAGATCCGGAAAGGTTGGGTAACGCCAGCCCTCCACTATCCCCTACTCCGCTCCAAAAAGACCCTTCTAACTCTCGGGGTGCCATGTGCCCACACATACCCCATGATACTACTCGTTACCTTCTTGAAAAAGGCCCTGGGGAGGAAGATGGGCAGACACTGGAACAAAAACAAGAACCTCGGGAGGACCGTCATTTTAACTGACTGCACCCTCCCTGCTAGCGACAGCGGCACCATGTCCCACCTCTTAAACTCCTCCTCCATCTGCTCCACCAGTCTGGAAAAGTTCAACTGGTGTAGGGTCCCCCAGGTTCTTTGCCACCTGCACCCCCAAATTACCTAAAACTTTAACTGCTCTTTTGAAGGGGGAGCCTCCCAATTCCCTCCCCTTGGTCTCCCGGGTGTATTACAAAGACCTCACTTTTCCCCAGATTTAATTATATCCCGAAAGTCCCCGAACTCCGCTAGTATCCCCATTACCTCCGGCATTCCCCCCTCCGGGTCTGCCACATACAACAACAAATCATCCGCATATAGCGAGACCCGATGTTCCTCCCCTCCCCTTGTCAGTCCTCTCCACCCCCCTGAACCCTCAGTGCCATCGCCAATGGCTCAATCGCTAATGCAAAGAGTAAGGGAGATAGGGGACATCCCTGCCTAGTACCTCGATGCAGCCCAAAATATTCTGACCTCCTCCCGTTTGTTACCACACTTGCCATCGGAGCTGAATAGAGCAGTTTTACCCACTTGATAAATCCCTCCCCAAACCCAAACCTTTCCAACGTCCCCACAAGTATTCCCACTCCACCCTGTCAAATGCCTTCTCCGCGTCCAGCGCTACCACTATCTCCGCCTCCCCTTCCACTGCTGGCATCATAATCACATTTAACAATCTCCGAACATTTGTGTTAAGTGGCGTCCCTTCACGAACCCCGTCTGGTCTTCATGGACTACCCCTGGCCCACAGTCCTCTATCCTGGTTGCCAGGACCTTTGCTAACAGCTTGGCATCTACATTTAAGAGGGAGATAGGCCTGTAGGACCCGCACTGGACCGGGTCCTTGTCCCGCTTCAAATCAAGGAGATCAGGGCCTGCGACATTGTGGAGGCAGAGCCCCCCCCTCGCGCGCCTCATTGAAGGCTCGCACCAGCACTGGACCCACCAAGTCCACAAATTTCCTGTAAAACTCCACCGGGAACCTCCGGCCCCGGCGCCTTCCCCGCCTGCATCTGGCCTATCCCTTTAATTAGCTCCTGCAGCTCTATCGGCGCCCCCAACCCTTCCACCAGCTCCTCCTGTACCTTTGGGAACCCCAATTTGTCGAGAAAGTTCTTCATTCCCCCCTCTCCTCTTCGGCGGTTCAGACCTATACAATTCCCTATAGAAGTCCCTAAAGACCCTATTCACCTCTTGCCCCTTCTGCACTACATCCCCACCCCTCTCTCTCACTCCCCCAATCTCTCTGGCTGCATCTCGCTTACGAAGCTGGTGTGCCAGCATCCTGCTCGCCTTTTCCCCCGTACTCATACGTCGCCACCCTGCGCCCTTCTCCACTGCATTTCCGCCTTCCTAGTGGTCAGTAGGTCGACCTGGCCTGCAAGCTACGCCGCTCCCTTAATAGCCCCTCCTCTGGCGCCGCCGCATATTTCCTATCTACTTCTAGGAGCTCCCCCACCAGCCTCTCCCTTTCCTGCCTCTCCTTCCTCTCTCTGTGCGCCCTTATGGAGATCAGCTCTCCTCTAATCACTGCTTTCAAGGCCTCCCAGACCGTCCCCACCTGCACCTCACCTGTGTCATTCGTACCCAGATAGTTTCTCAATGCCCGTTCTCCACCCTTCTGCACACCTCTTCGTCCGCCAACAGCCCTACATCCAGGCGCCACAACGGGCGTTGGTCCCCGCGCCTCCCCCATGTCCACGTCCACCCATGGGTGCATGGTCCGATATCGCAATGGCCGAGTACTCCGTGTCCTGCACTCTCGGTATCAGCCCCCTGTTCAATACGAAAAAATCGATCCTAGAGTACACTCTGTGGACGTGGGAGAAAAAAGAATACCTCCCTCGCCCTAGGCCTACCAAATCTCCATGGGTCTACCCCTCCCATCTGCTCCATGAACCCCCTTACACCTCTGCCGCTGCCGGCCTCCTATTCGTCCTGGAACTCGATCTATCCAGCCCAGGGTCTTAACACCGTATTAAAGTCCCCTCCCATGATCAGGCCCCCTGCCTCAGTCCCGGGATGAGGCCCAGCAGGCGCCTCATAAAACCCGCGTCGTCCCAGTTCGGGGCATACACATTTACCAGTACCACACTCTCTCCCTGCAGCCTACCCCTCACCATCACGTACCTGCCCTCCTTGTCTGCCACCACCTCTGGCCGCCACAAACGACACTCTCTTTCCCACCAAAATCGCCACCCCCCCGGTTCTGGATATCCAAGCCTGAGTGGAACACCTGTCCCACCCCACCCCTTCTCAGGCGGACCTGATCTGCTACCCTCAAATGAGTCTCCTGCAGCATTGCTACAATCAGCCTTCAGTCCCTTCAGGTGTGAGAAGACCCTTGATCTTTGACCGGCCCATTCAGCCCCCTTACGGTTCCACGTGATCAATCGGGTCGCAGAGCGACCCGTCCCTACTCCCTGTCGATTAGCCATGTCTTGTCCCTTGCTCGCCCCGGGTCATCCCTTCTTTTCTGACCCGCTTCCCATAGCGATGGCCCCCCCCCCCCACCCCCCCCCCCGGCTCTCCCCTTCTCGTCCCTGGTCTTTCTAGCAGCAACCGGTGTCCCCCCCCCAGTCCCCCCCCCCTTCCCCCCCCCCCCCCCCCCCCCCTGGCTAGGACCCCTCCTAGCCGCGATGTACCCCACATCGTACTCCCGAGAGTCAGCTGGTCTCCGCTGACCCGGCTGCTCCTGCCACATTCCGACTCCTCCGGTTCACCCCATCTGCGCCCGTGAAAGATCCCCTTAAAACCCCCGAGAAAGACCCGCATATCAACCCGCTCCCCCCCGTCCCGTCTCCCCAACTTAACGATATAAATACAAATACCCAATGGCAACTAAATACATAAATACTTAACTACATACTTAAATAACAAATAATTAACTAACTATCAACTAACCGCGTGCCCAACCATCACCCTCCATCAAACAGTATACATAACCGCAGATAACCATAACCCGAAAAGAAAAAAAGGAACCAAAAACCCCCCAGCACCCAAAGAAAAAGGGTAAGAGAGGTAAATAACTAAGGGAAATTGGAAACGGGAAAAAAACACCCCATAAGAAGCCAACGACCCACAATAGAGATTTCAACAGTACAAATATACAGAAACACCCAACAACTCGAAACCTTCAAAATATTCAGAAAAGTCAACCGTTCGAGGAAAAACACCCCAAACACTCCACGAAACTGTTACCCAGTTCCGACCTGGCCTGAAAAAGAAAAGGGCCACTTGCACAATCAAGAGTCCCCCGGCGGCTACGACCGCCGGTGCTCCCAGGTTTTAGTTCGTGTCCAACTTTTCCTCTTGTACAAAGGTCCAGGCCTCCTCTGGGGACTCGAATAATGATGTTGGTCCTTGTAGGTGACCCACAAGCGCGCCGGTTGCAACATTCCAAATTTGATCTTTTTCGCGTGCAGCACCGCCTTTGTCCGTTGTACCGGGCCCGCCGCTTTGCCACCTCCCGCACTCCGTCCTGGTACACCCTTACCGTCGAGTTCTGCCACTTGCTGCTTTCTCCCTTTTAGCCCACCTCAGGACTTTCTCTCGATCACTTAGCCGCTGAACCGCACCAGCACCACCCTCGGGGGCTCGTTTGCCCTAGGCCTCCTGGCCATGACCCGGTATGCCTCTTCCAATTCCAGGGCGCCGGACCGGCCCCTTCCCCCATCAGGGAGCTCAACATCTCCGCCACATATCCCGGGAGATCCGACCCCTCCAGGCCTTCTTCCAGGCCCAGGATCCTCAAATTTTTCCTCCTCATCCGAGTGTCCAGCTCCTCGAAGCGGCTCTGCCACTTCATGTGGAGTGCCTCGTGCGCCTCCACCTTTGCCCCGATGACTGGTGCCTCCTCCTCCCTCGCGGCCATCTCCTGCTGCAGATCTTTAATCGACGCCTCTTGGATCGCCTGGGCTCCCACCAACCTGGTGGCCCGTCGCGTTCATGGACTCTAAGAGTTCCACTTTCATCTCCGTGAAAAAACGGAGGAGAGCGGCCTGCTGCTCCTCCGCCCATTTCTTCCACTCCTCCGGTGCACCGCCGGCCGCCATTTTGATTTTCGTCCCCCGCTTTTTTTGGGGAGCTGCTGCCGTTTTTCTTGCCGCTCCACTCCGGGTACCGACCATAAAATCGGTCTAGTTCTCCTCAGGGGACCTTCCCCCACCGGGATTCGTTTTTCAGCGCCGTTGGGGCCCTCCAATTGGGCCCAAAAACACCTTTGTTGCAGGAGCTTCCAATGTGCGGCTTAGCTAGTCATAGCCGCAACCGGAAGTCAGTATTTGATCTTAATAGCAACCTTGGAACCTCTGTCCCCCAGGGACAAGGAGACCCAAGTGAATCTGGGAATTATCAAGTAGGAGACGAAGTTTGGGTGAAGTTACCAACTAAGACTGCGGGGGAAAATCATTCGCGAGGGACGGTAAAATGTAAAGACAAGATTGTTCAGATTCTGGGTACACATACAATTGAATTAGAGAAGCATGGTGTCTGGAGCAAAAGAAATTGTGTCACGCTTGAAACACACGACCCAGTGAACATCAGAGGAGTTTGAGATTCTTCGAATCTCACTCAGGGGTGCAATGACAGAAGGAGGCTTGACTACATCAAGGATATGGAATATAAACCAGTTCAAAAAGAAATGATGGCAAAAGGAATCCGGAAGTCCTGGAGAGGGCACTTCTGGGATAATCCGAATTAAGAATAGGGCCCTCTCCACCCCTTGATCTGTTCATTTGCTTTTTCAGGTGGAAAAATTAATAACAACCAGTTCGCAAGAAGGAAGAGAACTACACTCCAGAGAAGAATCTGTTCGACAGGATTGGGGGGAAACTAATGATATAATTGGCTACAAATTTGAGGGAATTAAATGACAGAACCCGGAGGAAACTTTACGGGTTAGAAACAAATTAGAATATCAAATTATAACTGGACAGTGAAACCCCCGGTCAGACATCTCTACATACGGTGAGTGGGGGGTAGGGGCCCGCCGAACTTCAGCGTTAGGCTCCTGAGGTTACACTGGAAGTCCAATCCAACAGGAGAGGACGCGCAGAGATTGGGGAGTACATACGTTTAAAATCGGCGTACCCGGCGCCCTGTATCGCGATGTTTCCGACAGTCTACCCCCAGATCTGCACTGAGTGCGATCTGGAAGCGAGGGAGATTGTTTGAAGTGCGAGAAAGATTTGGATCAAACAGCGCCTTACCGTGTCTGGGTGAATAAAGCTTCTCCATGCTCCCGGAGTCAAACGGGCAAGGCGTTTTCGTGTCCATTGACCCGGACGGTCATCATGGACTTCTGGAGGTGTTTTGGCTGTGGACTGGTCGAGGATGACCGCGCCGAGTTGCCGGTTAGCTGGCGTGATGCGAAGGTGATGGGGGTGGTCCGCAACAGTGGCTGCCATCCGTCGGTCGCATATGGTCGGGTGGCGTTGCAGATGCCGGTCAGATGGCGGCCCCTGTCAGTCGCACATGTCGGGCGGTGAGGAAGATGGCATTCAAGATGGCGGCCCCCATGAGTCACACGTGGTGGCCGCGTGGGGCACGGCAGCCAAGATGGCGGCCCCCGTGAGTCACACGTGTTGTGTGAGAGTTGAAGATGGCTTGCCTCCATGGACAACACGAGACAGATGACGTGTCACAGAGGGGGGCGGAGCTGGCAGGCACGCAGCCACACGCGGAGTTTGTTGAGGAGAGCGAAAGAGAGCGAGTCAGGGAGAGACAGAGACAGAGAGGTAGGCAGATTAAAGATAAAGAGCGACAAGAGTTTGTTCTGGAAAATACAGAATGTTCATTGAAACATAGGGTCTGCCAACATCTGATCGGGGAGAGTGCAGGGAAAGATCCCACAAGAGGGTTGGGGGCAGCTGAAGGGCACAGAAACTGTGGGCAGCAATTTCAGTCTATCAAAAATGGTTATTACGACCTGCAGCAGGAGAAAGGCAGAAGAAAAAGTTTTAAAAAAATCTCTTTGTGTTGTTGGAAAATTGCGATGGACTGCCCCTTTAAGGACCCGAAGTCCGATCCTTATCAGAGGTCCCGATCAGAAACAGCTGAAACAAAGAAACCAGCGCGGTGCTTCAGACTCCTCCTCTCTCCCCACGAGGCAAGAAGAGAGGAACAAAGACACCAGCAGCAGAACCACCAGCGGCACCCGAAGAAGGAAGAAGGACAGCAGGAGCAGAGGCCCAGGAGAGGGTAAGGCCCAGGAGAGAGCGGCCCAACGGCAGACCATGACCAGACCAGAAGGAAGACGGCCCAGCAGCAGGAGCAGCACCACTGAAGACAGAAGAGGAGAAAAAGAGAAAACTGCACCAGGAGAGATTGACCCAGGAGGCTTGAAAGTGAAAGAAGAGAGAGAGAGGTCTTAAGGCCTCACCAACCAACCAGACAACATCAAAAAGTAAATAATGTTTTTTAATTTAATGAGATAAAAAAGAGTATTTAATAATAAATAATTTAACCTGAAAAAGTGGTTATTAGCTTACTTCACTTCCTTGTAAGAACGCAGGACCCGGGACATCAATGCCATTAAGGGGTAAGTAGTAAAATTCTTCAGTGAAGGTATGAGTTATACCGGGGGATAACTTGAAAGGAGAGTTTGACACCGATTAGCACTCACAGAGGCCTGACTGGAGTCAGGGAGGGAGTTCCCTGTTCGCCGTTTTAGAATATTGGCCCTTAAGGTTCTTTGGTATAAAGGGAATTCGAAAAACTATAGGTGAATTTAGAAAAACATAAAGACAGACAGAGTTACATAGAGAGGGAGAGAGATAGACAGAAGAGAGAGGGAATAAGAATTCATATTTAATTTTCCTAGTGTTTAATTTAACGAGAGGGAAAGAATTCATATTTCATTTTCGACTTTGACTTTACACAAGCGAATTTAATCAGGGTGCAAAATCACGTATGTAGATAAAAAAATATAGTTTTATGGTGTTCAGTGGAAGTTAGGATAATTGAAATACAGATGACAAGTGCAATTCATATGACATATGATTAAGCCGGTGTTTCATTGTTCAGGGTTAAAACTTCCCTGACACAAATAATCATCAGTAGGGTAAAACTAACCTGTCTCACAACGCAGATGTTTTGATTATGAGATTGCAGAATTAAGTATAAAATAAGCAGATGTGTAAATAAAATATGTCCATGACCTGTTCGTCTGGAAAGAACCACGATACTTGCGCAAAATTGGTTCAGTCAGAGATTCAATAACATATTGTGTTTGATATTTTAAAATAGTTGTTCAAAATTAGCTTGGAAATGAAAACTTCAGAAAAGTAACTCTGATTAAAGCACCTCCAGAGAGAGAACAGAACATATCGTTCTAGGAGATTTGGATAACGGGAATTTGGCAGCAATCCAACTTTTACTCCCATCCATTTGAGTGAAAAATATAAAAAAAAAAACATTTAGAGATGCGAATGGCATCATTCCAATTTAGCCACCCACTATACGCCCCTTTTGTCTCTGCAAGAAATTACCGTTTCAACAAGCTTTTGTTTATAATCCAGAAGATGTCTTGACACTCCCATGCTGGGTTTGCCTGTGAGCTCTGGCCTTTTTAATTCTGATAAAGTTTGAAAAGTCCACACAGCTGAGATGCATTTTAATTGGAATTTACAATCTTAAATTTTGAATTTTCAGATTTTTCAGATTAATTAAGCCACTCTGTCCCATGCAGAATGGACCTTTGGTGTTAGAACATAGGACGTTTAGTGCAGATAATTACAAGTAACTATAGGTGCCACGAATATTTGCAGAAGCTTCAGGAATTTGAGACATTTGGAGTTATTATAAAATGGATATGAAAGGTTGTGGCATATATATATATATAAAGGGACAACTACCCCTGCATAACACAAGTGTTCGGAGCCCATACAGGAAAAGTTTCATACGGGCAACATTTACACCTGGTGACGACCAGGACACTTTTCCTTTCAATTTGTTAGGTTAAACATTCAGGAAAGGCTGGCATGACAGCAGCACCTGTGGAGACGTGTGATGACTCTTGAGATCTCAGAACACTACAAGCACTTCAAGGCGCTTGAACAGCATGGACTTATTGACTTCATGTACACAGGATGCAGTGTTGCCTATGAACTCTGGCGCTTTAGATAATTTTATTGATGAGATATACATCCCAGCAGTCAGGGACTGGACCAAGGACATAGCTTATTTTAATGCTTGACTACAGCTACATTCGGGGAAAGACATCGGATGCGTATACAACTTGTGTCTGCTTCTTGTGCGTTTCGGTATTGTTCATAATATGAATTAAATATGTACAGTGTTTTAAGTAAGGTTGTTATTTCAGTAGAATTTACAGTGCAGAAGGAGCCTTCAGCCCATCGAGTCTGCAGCCGGCTCCTGGAAGAGCACCCTACCCAAGGTCAACACTCCATACTATCCCCATAACCCAGTAACCCCACCCAACACTAAGGGCAATTTTGGACACTGAGGTAATTTATCATGGCCAATCCACCTAACCTGCACATCTTTGGACTGTGGAAGTGAAACCGGAGCACCCGAGGAAACCCACGCACACACAGGGAGGATGTGCAGACTCCGCACAGACAGTGCCCAAGCCGAATCGAACCTGGGACCCTGGAGCTGTGAAGCGATTGTGCTATCCACAATCCACTTATGAAGCAGGCTGCCATGACATGGGTGCCATTAGATTTTGAGGGGCATGACGACGGACACAGGGTTAGAAGAGGGTATAATCAATAATGCGTGACTTGATTTAGACAGGAAAACTTCTATGGTAAATTCACTAGACATGCAAAGGGTTAATGCGAAGATAGAATAACTTAGATATTAATGACCACAAAATAGCTGAACAAGCCACATTTCCTGTAAACTGTCTTATGAGACCCAAGCATGGGTATGTACGAGGCAGTAGTCCGCTAAAACAAGCTATTCCCAGCCTGGGCTCTCATTCAGTCACCGCCTTACTAGGCCAGCTCCCAACTCAGCATCTCACCATGGCTTGACAGAACAAGTATGAGATTTTATCTCTTGAACATCCAAGCTCCATTCCACCATTGCACCACTATTATCCTGCAAAAGTTTCTCGCCAATCCACCCTTGAGCAAGGAACAACCCTGGACACGATTGCATGTCACTTATAAAGGAAGATTCACCTGTCAGGGAGGACCTGCCCCTCTTAACGACCCGGACCTGACCATGTTCAAGAGATGGAAGTGCTTCCGTCTGTGAAAGGGGTGAGCGGTTTATCAGGATATGCGACAGTAAATCGGACGGGCAAACCTTGGAGGCAGCAGCCTTTGAAACCCCGTTCTCAGCCCAACAAGCCGAGTTATTTGCCCTAATTCGCACCTGTGTCCTCGGAAGGGATTTAAGGGTGAATATTTAGACAGACTCTAGATATGCCTTTGGAGTCACGCATGACGTTGGCTAATTATGGAAAAATAGAGAAATTTTGACCATCCGCCGGCAAACAAATTTCACACAAGGCATTAGTTTCTCACTTGCCCTGATGCTGCCCAAACAAATGGCGGTTATAAAAAGGCATTGCCCATACATCGGGTAAAACCCCCAACAGATCTAGGAAAGACACAGGCAGACCACCAAACCAAAGAAGCCTCCCAGTGGAAGGAGATTGTGGTGCCAAGAATTATGAGTCAGACTAAAAGCTCACCAAGCCGTCTCCCTCGGAAAAGCCAAGGCCAACTATTACTCGTTTAAGTTGCAGGACGCTCCTAAAAGTATGAAAGAGTTGTGGGAAGATTTGGGGTGTCATTATGATCACATAACTAAGTTGTGGGTCACCCCGGCAGGACAAACTTGTATGACCGACGCCTTGGCAGCCTGGGTCACAGAATGTGTTCACTTTGCAACTCATTGTGGTGCACGAGCTATGGGTGATATATTACTGAAGACTTGGTGGCATCCAAGACTGCAGGAAATAGCACAAAACATATAGCATCGCTGACTGGTATGTCAGCGATATAACCCTAGGAAAGCAATACCCTGTGAAATGGGTAAAACCCCATTGCCAGAGGGTCCCTTTGAGACACTCCAGATGGATTACATTGAGTTGGAAAGATGCCAATGTTATAACATGTATTGGTTATTGTTGATGTATTTAGTAAGTGGATAGAAGCTTACCCACTGTGGATACAAAGCTTCCACGTGGTAAAAGTTTTGATGCAGAAATTGTTCCTAGATTTGGGATTCCACATCGATTAAGCTCTGATAATGGACCTCATTTTGTGGGACAGATCAATAAGGATTTTGTACTCAGCTGGGAATAAAACAATAATTACATTATGCGTACCAACCCCAGACAGCGAGAATGGTAGAAAGAACTAATCAGACATTTTTTAGAATTAGAATAGTACAGCACAGAACAGGCCCTTCGGCCCTCGATGTTGTGCCGAGCAATGATCACCCTACTCAGAGCCCACGTATACCTATCCAGTAACCCAACAACCCCCATTAACCTTATTTTTTAGGACACTAAGGGCAATTTAGCCTGGCCAATCCACCTAACCCGCACATCTTTGGACTGTGGGAGGAAACCGGAGCACCCGAGGAAACCCACGCACACACGGGGAGGATGTGCAGACTCCGCACAGACAGTGACCCAGCCGGGAATCGAACCTGGGACCCTGGAGCTGTGAAGCATTTATGCTAACCACCATGCTACCGTGCTGCCTTTAAAACATTAAAAACGAAACTGGCAAAACTACAGGCAGAGACTAGAGACTGGAGCCACTTGGCTCAAATTATTGCCTATTGCCCTCTTCCAGATGCGTGCAAACCCGTCCGGAAAGACACGACTGAGTCCCGCCGGAATTCTATACGGCAGACCCTTTCGCACCCCCTGGGATCAAGAAAACAATGACTACTGAAATGGCCAACTATGTGATAACCTTAACTAAGGTGTTGAAAGGCCTCCATTCACGGGTGCGAGCCGCTTATGAAGAAATACCTCCCTTCTGTCACTATTAATCCGGGAGAGTATGTCCTGATTCGTAATTGGATTAGGAAAGGACTGGGGAATGCCTGAACCCACATCCATTATTGTAAGGCCTTAAAGTAAAATGAAAAGTAACCTTTTTGTTTCCAAGCCCTAGATTACAGTTCCACCCAGCCTGTAGGATGAAGTACCTACTTATCAACATGATCCTGATGGACTCTTGGAGACAAATGGGGAGGCCAAGCAAAGAACCTGTGGAGGCAGCGGAAAACGAGTCCATCACCTGTGTCGGGACGACACTTTACGCTGCATCAACAATGACCCTGAGGAAGGAGGATCCTGGAATATGACCCCGGTGGACGGATGTTCGGCCTACGTGTGACGACCACACCAAACCCTGCTCCTTGATGGAAGAACTAAAGGAAGTTTGCCCTGCCATCGGATTGGATGTAGTTGGGACTATAGTTGCAAAAACAGGCATAGTACCGCCAGGACAAAGTATAAAGGGAGAGATGTGTTAGTGAAGAACAACCCTTATAGGCAGGAAAGTGAAAGGGATCAAACATTAACCCTTCAAAGGACAAGGCATAACGTAAACGAAAGGCAGAAAAGGGAATTACATGTAAACACGTATCTGGGCGGATCATGGGGGTCTTACCTGGTGCATGGATTAGTGATCCTGGGAGTGGTAATACTGGTAATAACCATGCTTAGCTTCCTAATGAAATGCTTGTGTAAAAGTGTCAGTGAAGGAGTAATTCCCCAACAGTTAATACGGCAACATGAAATGAGCCTAATAGATGAGAAAGAAGATGCAGAGGGAAGGAGGAAAATGATAGAAGTGCAGTTAGAATGGGAAAGACTGAGGCAAGTGGCTATGGATTAGATGTTATCACGAAATGATAAAAGGGGGGAATGAGAGTTTGGCTCAAGTTAGAATCAGAGCATGATGGAAATGGAATGAGAGTTTGGTGAAGTTAAATCAGAGCTTGACGGGAAATGGAATGTCAAGTTAAACAGCCATGTGAAAGTGCCTTGTTAAATGAATTGTTCTTGTGAGAAGGCATTATCATGAAATGAAATGAAAATCGCTTATTGTCACGAGTAGGCTTCAATGAAGTTACTGTGAAAAGCCCCTAGTCGCCACATTCCGGCGCCTGTCCGGGGAGGCTGGTACGGGAATCGAACCGTGCTGCTGGCCTGCTTGGTCTGCTTTATAAGCCAGCGATTTAGCCTTGTGAGCTAAACCAGCCCCTTGACCTTGACCGTCTGTGAGAATCTGTGGTGGGAACGAGACACAGCCAGGGGAAGATTCACTCCTCAGGACTTTTTGATAAGAATTGCCATGCTATGAAACTAACTGTATTACTAATCCTGGGAAGAAAATAATTACTTAAAGGAGGGGCGTAATGAGCTAATTGTATCACTAATGATTGAAAGCTTGATGGGTTTTGTAAGAGAAGTTTGCTTTTTCACTTGAGTTACAGCTGTGTTGCAGCCCCGCGGTGAATAGAAACGGCTCTTTGAAGTTATCTGGTGTACGGCTGCTGATTACCTCTGGACTGCAAAATTTAGTATCATCATTTGGATAATTCGGATGAGGAAGTCTGTGAGCGGGTAAGGGCAGCCATCCAGGGGTATGTGGAGCTCAATCACACAGGGGAGGTCATGGCTGCCATGCTGTGCGAGGCACTCAAGGCGTGATTTGGGGGGAGTTTATTTCAATTCAGACACACAGGGAGAAGGTGGAAGAGGCAGAGATGGCAAGGCTGGTGGAAGAAATTCTGAGGGTGGACAGGAGGTATTCGGAGCCCTGGAGGTAGGGCTGCTGAAGGAGAGGCTGAGGCTCTAGATGGAGTTCGGATTAGTGTCCATGGGGAAGGCAGTGCGACAGGTACGGAGGGCCAGAGGGGCAGTATAGCAGTATGGTGAGAAGGCGAGTAGGATGCTAGTCCACCAGCTGAGGAAGCAAGGGAGATTGGCAGAGTGAAGTACGGGATGGGAAGGGTGTGGTAAACCATTGTTGCACCTATATTAGGTGATGTATGGTAGGACCTGTACTACAGGTACGTCGGTAGTCCCTGCCTGCTGGCTCCGCCCAGTAGGCAGAGTATAAATGGGTGTGTCCTCGATGCTGCAGCCATTTCGCCAGCTGCTGTGGGAGGCCATACATCTTAGAGCAATAAAGCCCTCTGTTGTATTCAACTCTCGTCTTTGTGCAATTGATCGTGCATCAAAGGGTGATGTTGGACCCGGTGGGGGTGAATGGGGTGTTCCGAGTCTTTTTACAGGGGATTGTATGAGTCGGCCCCCCCATACGCCTGGGGGGGGGGGGGGGGGGGGGGGGGGGGGGAGGGGGGGACAGTTCCTGGATGGCTTGGAGTTTTCCAGGGTGGATGAGGAATTGGTGCAAGGATTGAGTCTGGGTGGGTTCCCAGTGGAGTTTTGTAGAAGGTTTGGGGGGGGGGGGGCATCTGGGGCACTGCTGGTGAGGGCATACAATGAGGCTAAGGAGAAAGGGGAACTCCCCCTACACTGTTGCAGGCATCCATCTCTTTGCTATTGAAAAAGGACAAGGTCCAGAGTAGTGTGGAACGTACCATCTGATATCGCTATGAATGTAGACGACAAGTTACTGGCAAAGGTATTGACTTCGCGAATTGAGGACTGTTTCCCGGGGGTGATAGGCAAGGACCAAATGGGGTTTGTGAAAGGGAGACAGTTGACGGCAAATGTGAGGAGGCTGCTCAACGTGATTATGATGCCTCTGGTGGTGTAGGTGGTGGCGATGGATGCGGAGACAGTTTTCGACTGGGTGGAGTGGGAATATTTATGGAATGTGCTGGGACAGTTTGGGTTCAGGCAGGGGTTTGTGGACTGAGTCTGGCTGCTGTACAAGGTACCGGCTGCAAGCGTGCAGACGAACTGGGTGAGTGCGGGATATTTCGGGCTGCATCGTGGGACAAGGCAGGGGTGCCGCTCTCCCCGTTGCTTTTTGCCTTGGCTATTGAACCACTGACAAAGGCGCTCAGAGTGTCAAGAGATTGTGGAAAGGGATGGGGCAGGAGGTGGGGGGGGGGGGGGGGGGGGGGGGGGTGGGGGGGGGGGGGGGGGGGGGGGGGGGGGGGGGGGGGGGGGGGGGGGGGGGGGGGGGGTGAGGGGGCGTTGAGCAAACAGGGGTTTCGCTGTATGCGGATTGACCTGATGTTATATATTTCGGACGCCGGTGTGGTGGTGCATTGGGGACATTATGAGGAAGGAATTTGGAGGACTTTGGCCAGTTCTCTGGTATAATTTGAACTTGGGAAAGACCGAGGTATTTCCCGATTGAGGCGAGAGGGCAAGAGAGGAGGTTATGGGAGTTGCCGTTCAAGGTATGGGAAGGGTGGTTGGGTGCAGTTGCACAAGTTAAATTTGAACTCGCTATGGAGCAGGAATGTAGGGGGACTTCAAGAGGTGGGATGTGTTGCCACTGTCATTGGCGGGTCGGGTGCAGACTGTAAAGATGACGGTGCTGCCAGGGTTTCAGTTCATATTTCAGAACCTCCTGATCTTTGTCCCGAAGTTGTTCTTTGAAAAGGTCAACGCGCTGATCCCTGGGTTTGTATGGACGGGGAAGACCTCGTGGGTCAAAAGGGCTTTTATGGAGTGGGGACGAAAAGGTGGGGAGCTGGCCTTGCCGAATATAATGAACTACTACTGGGCGGAAAACATCACCATGGTTGGAAAATGAGTAGTGGGGGAGGGGTTGGCATGGAGGCAGCTTCTTGTAGCTTAAGGGCATTGCCAACAGCACCTCTGCAGTTGTTTTGCAAAATTGGAGGATCTGGAGGAAGAGTATGAGCTGCCCTGGGGGAACGGCTTCAGGTATCTGCAGATTCAGGATTTTATGAAGAGAGAAATACTGTCCTTCCCTGGGCTACCACCCTTGGGGTTGCAGGACAAAGTGCTGTCAAAGGAGGAGATAGGAGAGGGGAAGGTGGCTGAGGTCCTCAAGGAGCTGATGGGGGGTCTGGTGGATATAAAGAAGAAGTTGAGGAGGAGGTGGGTGGAGAGAAGGAGGCTGAGATGTGGGCTGAGGCCCTGCGGAGGGTGAATGCATGAGGCTAATCCTCATCCAGTTTAAAGTACATCACAGGGCACACATGATGGTAGAGCGGATGAGTAGGTTTTGGGGGGGAGGGGGGGGGCAGAGGAGAGGTGTGGGCGGTGCACTGAGGGCCCGTGAATCACATCCACATGTTTTGGACATGTCCGAACCTGAAGGGGTTCTTACAGGGGTTTGCGGACGTATGGACCGAGGTGTCGGTTGATGGGTTCGCTTGGAGGTGGAATCTGTTCGTTGACTTGTTTAAGCAGGATTGAGGAGTCAGCAGAGGGAGGGGAGGGGCTAAGGGAGTTAAAATGGGGAAGGCTGGATTGAAGGAGAGGGTGAGTGGGGAGCACGGGGGAAACAGGTGTTGGTTATTTATCATGTTGTATAATTGTGCTTCTGCCCTTGGTTTGTTTTTTATGAAAATGCCTGAATAAAATATTATTTAAACAATAATAAAACTTCGAAGGTGTTTCACAAAAGTGTTATAAAACAAATTTGACTCTGAGATCCATACAGATTTTTCGATAGAAAACCAAAATGCTGGAATTTTCAAGGTTAGACGATTTGCGTTCGGCAATCGGCCGGAGAATCCTCGTTTGCGGCAAAATTGCGCGTGGCACTGTGTTTGCGATGCTCTGCCCCCTCAAAAACGGCGTACTCGAGGAGTACGGCACATGCCGTATGGACAGCCTCCTGAGGACGCCACCTGAGGCCCTCCCCGATGCACCGAGTTCCCTTCGGCATTGGTCACTCATACTATTTTTTTTCGTGAACCCAGCGTGGTGGCTGCGGATTGAGTCCAGCACCAACACAGTTGGGTGGGAGCCACGCCACGGGTAGGAAGTCTTTGGCGGGGGCTGGGCGCTGGTGGGGGGGGTGCTCTGGGATGCGAGGGGGTTTACTGGGGGACAGTATCTGGCAGGCCGGGTCATGCAAGACCGGCGCCATGTTGTACGGCGTGGCCCACTGCAGGCCATCGCTGTGCACATGCACTGCCACGGACCCACCATTCTCCGGCTGTATCCGCAGATAAAGCCGGGGGCTTTACGCTGCGTGGCTGCTTGTCCCCCCCCCCCCGCCCCACCGAAACGGAGGATCGGTACAGCTTTTGCGCCGTCTTTTGTGTCATAAAGCGCTACTGTTCCCACTCCGGCATCAGCACTTAATCTGCAAATCGGAGAATCCAGCCCATGGAGTCATAGTAGATCACTCAGAGAATTTTAGGGCTGGAGGCGATTCTGGAAATAGGGAAGGCTGAGGCCATGGGTAACCTGGAAACCAAGATGATAATTTTAAAATTAAGGCATTGTTTAACGAGGACACGTATGGTGGCACAGTTGTTAGCACTGCTGCCTTACAGCGCTAGGAACCCAGATTTGATTCGAGCATGTCGTGTTTGCGCATTTTCCGTGTGACTGCGTGGATTTCCTCCAGTGCTCCAGTGTTTTCTCCACAGTTCAAAGATGTTCTATAATCAGTGCCCTGGGCTACGGGAATAGGGCAGGGGAGGGCGCGTAGGTAGTGTGCTTTTTTGGAGGGTTGGTGCAGACTCAATGGGCCAAATGGCATCCTTCTGCACTATCGGGATTCTATGGATTATATGAACATAAGGTTCATCAGCAAACAAAGGGGTGATGGGGGAAGGATACTCGCTGTGTCTTAGGATATGGATGACCTTAAGTTTATCCTGGGTAGAAGATGAAAGGTGGGAGACCAGCCAGGAGAGTACTGGTGTAAGGCAGTTTAGGAATCACAAAGGCAAGGATCTAAATCCATGGGGGACATCAGAGGTAAGACCATATAAACAGAATCATAGAATCATATAAATAGGAAGAGACAGAAAACTGGACAAACTCTGTAAATAATTTTATTCCCACCTCTGCCTTCATTCTTATTATATTATATCTTATTATCACCTCCCTGACCAGAGGAAACTACCAATCGCTACTAATAGACATAGACATAGAACAGTATGTCTAATCTTGTCTTCAACTGTCTCCGCTCCAGGGGGAAAGTCTTTCCTCATAACTGTAAACCTAATAACATTCCAGTGGATTAACATGAAATTATTTTTCATTGTATTACATTGTTCCGATATCAGGGTACCCAAAATTGAAGATAATAGTTCAACAATTGTTCATTTGGTTTTTTTTTAGAACAGTACAGCACAGCACAGGTTAGTGAACAAAATGAGTTAACAGGTTAGAGTGGGGTGGGGGGGAAGAGAGAGATTAACCCGTTTGACCGGGTTAATAGATTTTGGGGGGGGGGGGGGGGGGGGGGGGGGAGAGGAAATTAACCAGTCTGACCGGGTTAACAACTATTATTGTCAGATAATAATTCTGACAATAGTCAGAAGCCTAACTAAAGTTTTGTGCACATTCAACATTACCTCCTCTCCTTCGGATTCTAACATTCAGTCCAAAAGATGAAGGATTCTGCTTTCCTTTTTAATAGCATTATTTGCTACCTTTATTGCTGTGTATCAGCACAACAAATGCAACTACTTCTGATGTGCACTCTTTGTTACTAAAACATTATTTTCTAATTTCTTTCAATTTCCCACATAGCTGCCAAGTTCTTATTTGTGTCCTCTGACAAACCTGTTTCCAATTTGCCACACCTCCCACTCTGACTGGAAATCCTGATCTCTTGCTTGGTGCAGAAGATTTCTAACTCAGGATAGCAAGCAGGACGCTTCTAGGAAAGACGGAACCACATCGTTTATTTTGTCCAATTGCGAAGGTAAAAATCAAAATCGAATAATTTCAATGACAAGTGTGATTATGGTCGTGAAGTTGGATAGGTAAAAATATCAGTGCAAACATGGGCGGAATATCTAATTCTAATTTCCTGTCACAATTTGCGAAATGTTGTGGCAAACCAAAGAGGTTTGGGAATGGAGAGACCGAGATAGGAGGGCCTGTGGTTGAGGTGTTTGTACCTCCTCAGCCCAGCGGCCCAGGCTAATGGCCGCCCGCGCTCCGCTCCTTCCTCCCGAACCCGGTGTTCCGACTGACCGACTCCGATTGAGTCGGGTCCTTTGTTCCCCTTTTGTTTTTAATCAGCTGGACTTTGTTGTTGAAAAAGACAGACTAAAGTAAATTAAATTGTAATCGGTGACAGCGGGGCCGCCATAACCGGACAATCAGCTCGGTTGCTAAGCAACGGAATAATTGCGGAGGTGGCCCCACGTGCGCCACAGGCGGTTGGTGAACAAAACGAGTTAACAGGTTAGAGTGGGGGAGATTAACCAGTTTGACCGGGTTAACAGGTTATTGGGTGGGGAAGATCAACCAGTTTGACCGGGTTAACAGGTTATTGGGTGGGGAAGATCAACCAGTTTGACCGGGTTAACAGGTTATTGGGTGGGGAAGATCAACCAGTTTGACCGAATTAACAGGTTAGAATGAGGTGGGGGCGAGAGATTAACCAGTTTGACTGGGTTAACAGGTTAGAATGAGGTGGGGGGAGAGAGATAACCAGTTTGACTAGGTTAACAGGTTGAATGTGGAGGGGGAGAGATTAACTAGTTTGAATGGGTTTACATGTTTGAGTAGGGGGCAGGAGAGAACCAGTTTTGCCGATTCAACTGATAAAGAGTGGGCAAAGGAGGGAGAGAGTAACCTGTTTGACCCCGTTAAACTGAGTGGGCGAGGTCGAGAGTTAACCAGTTTGATAAAGTTAACTGGTTAGAGTGTGGAGTGAAAACATGATTAAGGGTTAGGCAGTTAGAATGGGGGGAAGGAGAGTGTAATTAACCAGTTTAACTGAGTTAAACTCGTTAGAGTGGGTGAAGGATTGGGAGGGATTGACCAATTTTGCCGAGTTACCTTGTTAAAGTGGGGGTTGGAGATTGACCAATCAGGTTAACCAATTAGAGTGGGGAAGGGGGAGACAGTTTAACAAATTTGAGCTGGTTAACCAGTTAAAGCAGAGGAGGGAGTGAGAGATTAACCAATTTGACCAAGTTAACTGGCTAGAGGAGGGAGAAGGAGAGTAACCATTTTGATGGAGTCACCCAGTTAGAGTGAGGAGGGTGAGAAAGGTTTAATTGAGGGGCTGGTTTAGCACAGTGGGCTAAACAGTTGGCTTGTAAAGCAGAACAAGGTCAGCAGCGCGGGTTCAATTCCCCTACCAGCCTCCCCAAAAAGACGCTGGAATGTGGCATCTAGGGGCTTTTCACAGGAACTTCTTTTGAAGCTTACTTATGACAATAAGCGATTTTCATTTCATTCATTCATTTCATTTTCAACTGGTTAGAGTGGGAGAAGAATCTGGATATTAACAGATGTAATCAGCCACAATGTGAAATTGTGGAACCATTTTCCCATACAGTAAGTTCCGCTATAGCTGTGTTTACAGACTGCTGAATGCATTAAATATTGAAGGAGTGAACATCTGAAATTAAAACTGAAAATGCTGGGACTGTCCAGCAGGATTGATGTAAGGTCACAACTAGAAATATTATTCTGTTTCTCTTTCGTCAGATGCTGTCAGAGCTGCTGAGTATTTCCAACATTTTTCTGCTTTTATTGCATTGTGGTAGTTGCTTCCAGGATTCATTTAAAAATTATAATTTTAGTGAT